>NC_036870.1:31410435-31446560 GCF_002910315.2 Salvelinus sp. IW2-2015
AGCACTTTATTAGGCTACATAAGGATTCTGAGCACTTTATTAGGCTACATAAGAATTCTGAGCACTTTATTAGGCTACATAAGGATTCCGAGCACTTTATTAGGCTACATAAGGATTCCGAGCATGTTTTGAGGTCAAAAACAAAGTAGGCAGGTCCTCTCAGACGTGTCATCGTGTATTCATTGCATTGGCAGTGGAACCTAAAGCTTTATGATAGATCACATGAGGACACTTCACTTCATCTAGCTGTTCCGCCAGCCGTTAAGTCTTAAACCCCAGAATTCCCCCCCCCCACCGCCCCATTCTGTTGATAAGAATCTCTGTATCTGTGTGGCTTAGTGCCTGTGGATGGAGTAGTTATTTTGATTTGTGCTTGTCGGCACACCCCTTAAAGACCAATCATTGGCTTCTTCTGAACAAAAAGCTCTTGCAATAGCAAAACCATAGACACACACAAGGCACGCACYCYCACACACACACACACARGRACGCGCACACACAGACACCCCAACGTGATTTGGAACACATAGCATCCAGTATGGCAAATCCAGAACACATCGTAACAGTTCTCTCTGTGTGGCTGAAACTGACAGCCCTGCTCAAACACAAGCCATTGGGCCAGATAAGAAGATGTCTAATACAGACTACAGGATTTCCATCCTCCACAAGTTGCTTTTATGGATGTTCGGAGAGCAGCAATGTTGAAACTCGAATCTATCAAGGACACTGGAGAGAGCACAGCAATCAATAAGTGAATAGTGAATAGTTGACTGCTCTCTTTGAGAAGCACAGATTGGCAAACATTTCAAGAGAATAAAAGGCACACAATTTCTTATTTCATTGAATGCTAGACAGGCAGAGCAGGAGAAAGAAAGTGCAGCCATGGCGATTGAAAACAGGGAGGCGTCTACTTATATTAAGAGAAAGCCAGATGGAAAGGACTAAAGTCACAAGGTAGGCTATATAAATGGCGAACAGCTGAGAGAGAGAGCCCTCAGTGATGATCCCTGGAATACAAAGAGACAGCTTCTTCTGTGGGGAAGCCGGGTGCTGTTATTGTACGGCTCAGGAGGACCAGAGTGCCTGTGACCTCGAGTCCATCTTCTAGTGGGTATTACACACACACACAGAGTAATGAGAATTGACTCACATTGTTACCAGTGATATCACGTGTTTGTATGTGACTTGAACAAGAAGATGCCTCACATTTTCCTCAAAGGTTAGGCTACCCAGAGTTTTTTTAAATTTTTTATGCTACAATGTTCCACATTTGGTATTTTTGACGTAAAATAACATGTCAAGAGGACCAATGCTGCTGCAGGTTCATATGATAAAATCACATTCAAAAATGATTTGAAAATACTGTAATATTGTTCCCACACAGACGCTACATGAACTTTCCTCATGATGGATTTCTTTTTATTTTAATAGATGATTCCTTTATCATCACTGGTTGGCAGATAAATAGCCCGTCCCACCATTTCACATGCATTACAATCACCTCCCTCAGACACCCCTACATGTAGTTGTTGAATGTTTTTATCAGTATGACACCAGTCAGCCATCACACTAGAGGTATCTCAACCATCACCATCACACTAGAGGTATCTCAACCATCACACTAGAGGTATCTCAACCATCACACTAGAGGTATCTCAACCATCACACTAGAGGTATCTCAACCATCACACTGATGGTATCTCAACCGATCAACTAAGAGGCTTATCGTCACACCATCACACTAGAGGTATCTCAACATCACCATCACCAGAGGTATCTCAACCATCACACTAGAGGTATCTCAACCATCACACTAGAGGTATCTCAACCATCACACTTGAGGTATCTCAACCATCACACTAGAGGTATCTCAACCATCACACTAGAGGTATCTCAACCATCACACTAAAGGTACCTCAACCATCACACTAGAGGTATCTCAACCATCACACTAGAGATATCTCAACCATCACCATCACACTAAAGGTATCTCAACCATCACACTAGAGGCATCTCAACCATCACACTAGAGGTATCTCAACCATCACCATCACACTAGAGGTATCTCAACCATCACACTAGAGATACCTCTAGTGTGATGGTTGAGATACCTCTAGTGTGATGGTGATGGTTGAGATACCTCTAGTGTGATGGTTGAGATGCATCACACTTGAGGTATCTATCTCAACCATCACACTAGAGGCATCTCAACCCCTGGTATCCATAAAGTCTCTCTAAGGAATAACATTTCAGGGCACCAGAGAGAGAGAGACAGCTGCCATCTCATTACGGGCGTATATATCAATTGGATAAGCATTAAGTCAGTCAGTCAGTCAATCATGTGGCCAAAATATGCCCTCTCTCTTGCATGACCAGGTAAAGTCAGAGTCAGTGTTGTCTGGGCAACAGCCTCAGTTATGTGACATCATATGACACTGTGTAAACAAAGCGCCCACAGCAGCAGTGTGTTCTCTTTTCGTCCCTTCTGTGGAGAATAGATGGAAATAGACAGCTCGATCACATTAGCTTTAAATCCATACACACGTCTACTCTGGCGTGGAGTGTACAGTCGCTCCCTCAAACAACCCTGCAGCAGTGCAGCAGGGACACGATAAAAAGACAATTCTCTATAAACAAATTATATAATACAGTAGTGGACGTTCATGACGTCGTAATTTACAACAACAGGAGCAGCTACGCACGGCAAGTTGCAGCCCTGATTGAACATGCTGAATAGTTTGATAGGGATCCTAACAGCTGTTTGTTTCAGTGGTTTCAGATAAAACGGCATTTAAATAGAAAACTGGTGCCGTGTCGTGTGTTTATGGTAGCTCTTATCATTGGAAGACAGTGAGTATTATTGTGAATTTATGTTTCAAGTGTTATTTGTCACATGCCCAAGTAAAGTGACAGCCTTAACCAACAGTCCAGTGTTCAATATCAAAATAGTATAACTAATGAAATGAAACACAGGACAAATCAGAGAGGAAGCTAAAACAGGGTCAGTACCAAATGTACAATGTGCAGAGATAGTGGAGTATTGAGGTAGATATGTACAATGTGCAGGGATAGTGGAGTATTGAGGTGTATACAGTTATGTACAATGTGCAGGGATAGTGGAGTATTGAGGTAGATATGTTACAATGTGCAGGGATAGTGGAGTATTGAGGTAGATATGTACAATGTTGCAGGGATAGTGGAGTATTGAGGTAGATATGTACAATGTGCAGGGATACGTGGAGTATTGAGGTAGATATGTACAATGTGCAGGGATAGGTGATATTTGAGTGGATACATACATAGGGTGGCTACATACATAGGGTAGCTACAGTGCATTCGGAAAGTATTCAGACCCCTTCCCTTTTTCCACATTTTGTTACGTTACAGCCTTATTCTGAAATGGATTTTAAAAAATTCAAACCTCATCAATCTACACACAATACCCCATAATGACGAAGCAAAAAACTGTTTTTAGAAATGTTTGCAAATAGATAGTGTTTAAAATTAAAAACAGAAATACCTTATTTACATTTGCTATGATACTCAAAATTGAGCTCAGTTGCATTTGTTTCCATTGATCATCCTTGAGATGTTTCTACAACTTGATTGGAGTCCACCTGTGGTAAATTCAATTGATTGGACATGATTTGGAAAGGCACACACCTGTCTATATAAGGTCCCACAGTTGACAGTGCATATCAGAGCAAAAACCAAGCCATGAGGTCGAAGGAATTGTCCGTAGAGCTCCGAGACAGGATTGTGTCGAGGCACACATCTGGGGAAGGGTACCAAAACATTTGTGCAGCATTCAAGGTCCCCAAGAAAAACAGTGGCCTCCATCATTCTTAAATGGAAGAAGATTGGAACCACCAAGACTCTTCCTAGAGCTGGCCGCCCAGCCAAACTGAGCAATCGGGGGAGAAGGGCCTTGGTCAGGGAGGTGACCAAGAACCCGATGGTCACTCTGACAGAGCTCCAGAGTTCCTCTGTGGAGATGGGACAACCATATCTTCAGCACACCACCAATCAGACCTTTATGGTAGAGTGGCCAGACGGAGAACACTCTTCAGTAAAAGGCACATGACAGCCCACTTGGAGTTTGCCAAAAGSCACCTAAAGAACTCTCAGACCATGAGAAACAAGATTCTCTGGTCTGATGAAACCAAGATTGAACTCTTTGGCATGAATGCCAAGCGTCACATCTGGAGGAAACCTGGCACCATCCCTACGGTGAAGCATGGTGGTGGCAGCATGCTGTGGAGATGTTTTTCAGCGGTAGGGACTGGGAGACTAGTCAGGATCGAGGGAAAGATGAATGGAGGAAAGTACAGTGAGATCCTTGATGAATACCTGCTCCAGAGCGCTCAGGACCTCAGACTGGAGTGAAGGTTCACCTTCCAACAGGACAACGACTCTAAGCACACAGCCAAGACAATGCAGGAGTGGCTAAGGGACAAGTCTCTGAATGTCCTTGAGTGGCCCAGCCAGAGTCCGAACTTGAACCCAATCGAACATATCTGGAGAGACCTGAAAATAGCTGTGCACCYATGCTRCCAATCCAACCCAACAGYGCTTGAGAGGATCTGCAGAGAAGAATTTTAGAAACTCCCCAAATACAGGTGTGCCATGCTCGTAGCATCATACCGAAGAAGACTCGAGGCTGTAATCACTGCCAAAGGTGCTTCAARAAAGTACGGAGTAAAGGGTCTGAATACTCATGTAAATGTGATATGAGTTGTTTTATTTTTAATATAATTGAAAAAATGTCTAAAACCCTGTTTTCGCTTTGTCATTATGGGCTATTGTGTGTAGATTGATGAGTAAAAAACTATGTAATCCATTTTAGAATAAGGCTGTAACGTAACAAAATGTGTAAACAGTCAAGGGGTCTGAATACTTTCTGAATGTACTGTACAGTATGTACTATGTGCAGAGATACTGGGGTATTGAGGTAGTCATGGATTAGGAGAACGTGACTGATAGCAGGATAAATAATAATAATAATAATAGTAATTCTTCAGACTGCCTGGCATGTATGTCCTGGATGGCTGGGAGCTCACTCCCAGTTATGTGCTGGGCTGTCACCCCGACCCTCTGGTACGGTACTCAAGTGAGGCCAATCGCTTTGAGATCTATAGCACTGGAAAATGGATGGTTGAAATTAATGATATTACTATATACTTCAATTACGACATAAATATATACTGTACGTACCTTATGAAAAACACGTGCTAAAAGGAAGATGAGCAGCCTATAGGCTAGTCTTCCTCTGTGAAAGTTTAGTTTGTTTGAGGGCTTGTTCGTATCTATTCAATTAATATCTGAAAATTAAAAAAAAAAACTCTTAAACATAGGACGCTTCKCAAACGGCACCCTATTCCCTACCTAGTGCACAMGGCTCTGGTCAAAAGTAGTGCACTACGTAGGGAATAGGGTGCCATTTAGGACGCACCTTAMGGGGTAGTAGGCCCAAACCACAAGCGCCCGTGTTCTTCTCAGTCCAGTCACATAAGAGGCCATTGTTCTGCAGGACAGTTCTGGAGGGCAGCTGCACTTTTTTTTACCAAAACCACTTCAGTTTATTAATAACCCATTCGCTATGACTGCTGTGGAGGCAGCTGAAGAAGTCCCCCTCTGTAACACAATCAGAATGTGCTTTTTATTAGAACATGAGGTGGCATTGACCAAGCCTTGGAATGCTGTGGCTTCTGGTCTTGAGGCAGGTTAGGGGTCAGTCTTGTGGACCGGATACGAGGGATGACTCTCAAACTTTCCAAATCAGACTGTGGCTYTGTCCCAAGAGGCATCCTGTTCCCTATATAGTGCACTTCTTTTTGATCAGGGTCCAGCTACAGTAGTGCACTATATAGGGAATAGGGTGCCATGCAGTGCGTGACTCCAGCTTGTAAGTTGCCACTCTGGTCTATCTACAAGAGGATGGGGTTTTTGTTGGGTTATGCAGATTGCTTCTCTGCGACTTGGCTAAACCAAGACTGTCCCCCAAAAGGACCCGCAAGTTCTGCTGAAGGAGCCGTTATGACACGCCAATGCTTCTGGAAACTTCTGAAAACAGATCATCTCTTCTAATATCTACTGTCAAATCCAGACTTCTAGATCTGTACATCCAGACTGACAAGAGGCAGGTCTTCACAACAAGTCTTCAACATCTGTCGTATTGCGGTAGCTCGTCAAACCAACACATTAACCGACAGTATGGAAGAAAAGCAGTGGTATGAATGGTTTCACATCACACCCTCATGCTCTCTTTCTGCACAATAATAAAACATCTAGCTCTGTGGGTGGGAAGAGAGTGGTGAATGCAAATGAGTCTTATAGAGAGCAAATGAGGCAGACGTGTGGGAGTTTAGATCGTATCTGTGCTGAATTAACATCTTCTGTAAGCTGTGTTACTGAACTCCTAATAGCCTACACATTTTAATAGTAGATACCAAGATCAATCCATTTTTTCTCCCCTAATAATTCAAATGATGACATTATTATGCATGGAAGGTCATGGACAAGGTCATGGAAGGTCATGGAAGGTCATGGACAAGGTCATMGAAACACATTTAGTGTTAGTCACATGTGTAACTATATTCACACTCAAATAAGGTCCAGAAAGAGAAGGTCAAGAAAGAGACCAACATAAACGTTAAAACTTATATTGGTCAGAACGGGTTGTGTTGATGCATGTTGTGTGCAGTGGAACAATGTGAGTCATAATGGGTGAGTAACGTCCAGGAGTTGCCACTCTACAGGTAGTCTGAGATGTGATGGTGAGGTGCTCTCACAGGACAGAACCACCTTTTCCGTGGAAGTCATGACATGACCACACACTGTGACTAGTGACAGCGGTGACGTCAGAAAGTGTACCATCAAACTCTGCTGAGCTTCTTTGTGTGACAGGGCACTGACTGTAGAAAGAGTGAATGCCTTCCTACTTCTTCTTTTTACACAATTTGGCCACCGTTATAAAAATACAATTTTAAACAATGGGAGTCATTCATATATTTCAACTGTCTTGTTAAGTTTTCTAAAAGACCAAAAAGCAACAATGACAAAAATCAAGACATATGAACAGCTATTCGCACAGTGAACACATTGTGTATCGTTATATACATTTTGCAAATGTGTGAAGATCCAATTAGGTCCAGTCCAGAGCAAAAATCTACTTTGATCACAGTATTTATTCCTGGCAAAATAGCTTGGCCTGCGCAGCATGCCCTTTAAAAATGAGACATTCACTGGGGTGCCATCGTACCATCCTTAWTATCCCTCACATACATACAGTACAGGCCAGTCTTTGTCCAAAAGGACACCGTCTTTCCTACATAATGCAATACTTTTGACCATGAAGTGCGCTATGTAAGCAATAGTGTGTCATTTTAAGTGCGGCAATTATGTGGGCAATCTGTTTTCACAGATAAAAACTGCCACATCTCCCACGCATTGTTCGTTAGTGAGCTATTTCTCTTAGCATAAAAATATACCGTGACTTTTTTCATTAGGTGATGTGTCATAGCGGAAACACACAGTGGCAGCCGTCATGATTCGAGGCACACAGGCATAGCTTTAAAAAAACAGAACAGCATCTGCTGATGGATTCATGTCTTCTCTTCAGCATCAGCCCGACAATGGGGTACTGTGACTCAATGTATTACAGTACCAAGATTTTCCAACTATGTTGAAGTAGAGTATATCTCCATTAGATACATCTCCCATTTATAGATACAATTCTCATAGTAGCTTAATTGACTTTTAACCTGATGTGGACATCAATAGCCAACACATTTTGTTGTAAGATAAAATATTTAAAATGTAGGCTGGTAAGTCATGTTTTTTTACAAAATAATGGGCAAATTAAAAAAAACATGAGCTGGTGCACACCCAGAGAAAATTATTTTATGTAGAGGTGCTGACTAACAGCGAATAAAATATAAGCTATAAAAATAAAAACAGTCACACACTATATATAAACTCCCAGTAATTCATTGGGTAAATCACCAATGTTTCAGCATCACTGTGCCTTCTTCAGGGTAAATGAGGAAGTAGAAGGCAGACTATCCAAAAGACACAATACACTACATGGTCAAAAGTAAGTGGACACCTGCTCGTCAAACATCTCATTCCGCAATCATGGGCATTAATATGGAGTTGGTCCCCCTTTTGCTGCTATAACAGCCTCCACTCTTCTGGGAAGGCTTTCCACTAGATTTTGGAACATTGCTGCGGGGACTTGCTTCAATTCAGCCACTAGAGCATTAGTGAGGTCGGCGTTCCAATCATCCCAAAGGTGTTCGATGGGGTTGAGGTCAGGGCTCTGTCCAAACCAGTCAAGTTCTTCCACACCAATCTAGACAAACCATTTCTGTATGGACCTCGCTTTTTGAACGGGGG
The DNA here is from genome assembly GCF_002910315.2 of Salvelinus sp. IW2-2015. Taxonomy (NCBI): domain Eukaryota; kingdom Metazoa; phylum Chordata; class Actinopteri; order Salmoniformes; family Salmonidae; genus Salvelinus; species Salvelinus sp. IW2-2015. Next base: position 31,418,833 of record NC_036870.1, read on the forward strand.
CATTGTCATGCTGAAACAGGAAAGGGACTTCCCCAAACTGTTGCCACAAAGTTGGAAACACAGAATCATCTAAAATGCTATTGTATGCTGTAGTGTTAAGACTTCCATTCACTGGAACTAAGGGCTGTGTCTGAACCATGAAAAACAGCCCCAGACCATTATTCCTCCTTCACCAACTTTACAGTTGGCACTATGCATTCAGGCAGGTAGAGTTCTCTTGGCATCCGCCAAACCCAGATTCTTCCATCGGACAGCCAGATGGTGAAGCGTGATTCATCACTCCAGAGAACACGTTTCTGCTGCTCCAGAGTCCAATGGCGGCAAGCTATACACCATTTCAGCCGACGTTTGGCATCGTGCATGTTGATCTTAGGCTTGTGTATGGCTGCTCGGCCATGGAAACCCAATTCAGTACAATCTGTAGAAGCTATGAGAATAGAAAGGTTCAGTACTTTTGTGAAGCATCACAGTACAGTTGAAAYATATATGGCAAATAGAAATCCAAAATGGATGGTTTTAAGAGATAGATGGGAGGGGTTGAATGGAGCTGAAGGGTGGGACAAATAACAACAAGATAACCAATGTTAAACATACAGGGTTTGTAAAATGTATATAGGTTCAGAAATGTTGTGAAATAGCACAGTTACAAATAGAAATCAAACCGGATGGACATCAGAAATAGAGGAGGGACTAAAAACAAACAAAATATAACTATTGTAAAATAGATTGTGTCTGTAAAATGTATAATATGTACAATTGAAGTCGGAAGTTTACATATACTTTAGCCAAGTACATTTAAACTCAATATTTCACAATTCCTGGCATTTAATCCAAGTACAAATTCCCTGTCTTATGTCAGTTAGGATCACCACTTTATTTTAAGAATGTGAAATGTCAGAATAATAGTAGAGAGAATGATTTATTTCAGCTTTTATTTCTCCCTCTATATATATATACAGTTGAAGTCTGAAGTTTACATACACTTAGGTTGGAGTCATTAAAACTTGTTTTTCATCCACTCCACAAATGTCTTGTTAACAAACTATAGTGTTGGCAAGTCGGTTAGGACATCTACTTTGTGCATGACACAAGTAATTATGCCAACAATTGTTTACAAACAGATTATTTCGCTTATAATTCACTGTATCACAATTCCAGTGGGTCAGAAGTTTACATACACTAAGTTGACTGTGCCTTTAAACAYCTTGGAAAATTCCAGAAAATGATGTCATGGGTTTAGAAGCTTCTGATTAGCTAATTGACATCATTTGAGTCCTTTGGGGGTGTACCTGTGGATGTATTTCAAGGCCTACCTTCAAACTCAGTGCCTCTTTGCTTGACATCATGGGAAAATCACAAGAAATCAGCCAAGACCTCCGATTTTGTTTTTTAGACCCCCACAAGTCATTGGGAGCAATTCCCAAATGCCTGAAGGTACCACGTTCATCTGTACAAACAATAGTATGCAAGTATAACCACCATGGGACCATGCAACCGTCATACCGCTCAGGAAGGAGACGCGTTCTGTCTCCTAGAGATGAACGTACTTTGATGCGAAAAGTGAAAATCAATCCCAGAACAACAGCAAAGGACCTTGTGAAGATGCTGGAGGAAACAGGTACAAAAGTATCTATATCCACAGTAAAATGAGTCCTATATCGACATAACCTGAAAGGCCGCTCAGCAAGGAAGAAGCCACTGCTCCAAAACCGGCATAAAAAAGCCAGACTACGATTTGCAACTGCACATGGGGACAAAGATCGTACTTTTTGGAGAAATGCCCTCTGGTCTGATGAAACAAAAATAGAACTGTTTGGCCATAATGACCATCATTATGTTTGGAGGAAAAAGGGGGATGCTTGCATGCCGAAGAACGCCATCCCAACCGTGGGACAAAATAGATGGCATCATGAGGAATTAAAATTATGTGGATATATTGAAGCAACATCTCAAGACATTAGTCAGGAAGTTAAAGCTTGGTCGCAAATGGGTCTTCCAAATGGACAATGACCCCAAGCATACTTCCAAAGTTGTTGCAAAATGGCTTAAGGACAACAAAGTCAAGGTATTGGAGTGGCCATCACAAAGCGCTGACCTCAATCCTATAGAACATTTGTGGGCAGAACTGAAAAAGCGTGTGCGAGCAAGGAGGCCTACAAACCTGACTCAGTTACACCAGCTCTGTCAAGAGGAATGGGCCAAAATTCACACAACTTTTTGTGGGAAGCTTGTGGAAGGCTACCTGAAACGTTTGACCCAAGTTCAACAATTTAAAGGCAACGCTACCAAATACTAATTGAGTGTATGTAAACATCTGACCCAATGGGAATGTGATGAAAGAAATAAAAGCTGATATAAATCATTCTCTCTACTAATATTCTGACATTTCACATTCTTAAAATAAAGTGGTGATATTAGCTGACCTAAGACAGGGAATTTTTACTAGGATTAAATGTCAGGAATTGTGAAAAACGGAGTTTAATTGTATTTGGCTAAGGTGTATGTAAGCTTTCGATTTCAACTGTAATATATATATATATATATATTTATATATATATGACCCAAAAATTGTCTGTCCTCGCTTGCTAAACTCACTGCCGTGTTCCAAACTGCCTCTGGAAACAACGTCAGCACAATAACTGTTCGTCGGGAGCTTCTTTAAAAAAAATAGTTTTATATACATATATGTGCTGACGTTGTTTCCAGAGGCAGTTTGGAACACGGCAGTGAGTTTTGCAAGCGAGGACAGACAATTTTTACACGCTACGTGCTTCAGCACTCGGCAGTCTCATTCTGTGAGCTTGTGTGGCCTACCACTTTGCGGATGAGCCGTTGTTGCTCCTAGATGTTTCCACTTTAAAATAACAGCACTTACAATTGACTGGGGCAGCTCTAGCAGGGCAGAAATTTGATGAACTGATTCGTGGCATCCTATGACAGTGCCACGTTGAAAGTCACTGAGTTCTTCAGTAAGACCATACTACTGCCAAATTTTGTCTATGGAGATTGCATGGCTGTGAGCTCGATTTTATACACCAGTCTGCAACGGGTGTGGCTGAAATAGCCCGAATCCACTCATTTGAAAAGGTGTCCACATAATTTTGTATATATAGTGTATGTGTGCAGCATACAATTCCATAGGCCTTTCTTTGCATAAATGCAAAGCAGTGGCATTCAAGTATGGGGTATTTTGCTGGGTGCATCTTATCCAATTTATTATAGAAGGCTAGTATTATTCAATTTAGTTTTTTTATATAATTAAAATGAAAACAATCTGAAATAAATTGGATTTATAATACCCTAAATGTCTATGATTGTTGGGGAAACCTGACCGCAATCATTGCATGGCACCCTCTATGTATCCAACATTTTTTATATAGCAGCTGTATAATCTTCGATTTTCAAACTCACCCTCAATACCTCAGGCAAGGCCACAGTCTACTAGGCTTTTATATGGTTAGTAATTGCTATGGGAGATCTGCATGGGAAAGCCCGGTCGGCAGTCGTAGGGGCGCAACGTGACCTGAAAAAAAGGAACCTCCGGGAAAACCGTCAGTGCAAAGGGGAGATCTTTAGGGGGGTGGGCGACAAACGATACTTGAAATAAACACTATTTTAGACTGTTTTTAAATTGTACATATGATCTACACATAGTTGATATACGTTTTAAATGAATGTGCATGTATAAAGTAAAACGTAAGGCCTTGGTAATATTGTTTTCAGTAATTTATTCGCTCGTAGTTCGACCGTCTCACACCTCCCGGAGATGACATCCTGTGGTTGGGAGGCGGAGACGGTACCCCCGGTGACGTCAGTGGGCCTGTCTGTTTCCTGCAATAGAAAGTGAGAGAAGAGAGACTAAATAATCAATTTGTCCTTACAGTTAAGGTGTGTTACACCTGCAACCCCTGACAATTATTAATATTAAGACTGCACTTGTAAGTATATTTGAATGTAGTTTGTGTATATTTATTTATTTTATCGTTAATGTGTTGGCCACTTCGGTCTGCATCGGGATGTGTTCTGGCAGTGTTTTCACGGGGCGCTCGTGTCCAACGCTTGTCGGGGACGTTCTAGCTGGTTCGGCTAGTTCTTTTCTCAAGGCCATCACTGTTTTGTTTCGTTTAGCTCACGCCTGTGCTTTTTTTGTTTGCCAAGAAGGAATGTCCAATTTTAGGACCAAACAAGTCAAACTTTCAGAGCCGTCGTTGCTTACCATAGCATCGTTGTTTTGGTGTAGACGTCTGCAGCATTCGAATGTGGTGTGTGTAATGTTACTATCTCGCTTGCTACGCAACGTGTACTGAATGTGCCTATTTTGCGCCAATAGGTAAGACTTATCTATTGCAATTTATCTGATACACTAGCCAGTGTTTATATGTTACGCAACACATGGCAAACAAAGTGTTGAAAATAATGTCGCATTTTGTTGAATTAGGGAAGTGCAGCCGTTGTACTGTTGCAGAGAGCGAGGGGGTTTCCCTGACTCCTCCCTCAGTTACAGCGCGTTCATGTGTTGCTACAGACATAAAAATACGATGTTCCCATATTGTTTTTGATTTTAGACTGCGCTCCCTGGAAATAAGATTGACATGTGATATAACATGGATTGTGAAAGCACATTGATGAATGACTACAAGGAAACAGGGGTGTTTACCTGTTTAGATGTGTCACTTGAAGCCACCGTTATTGGTTGGATAGACTGATTTGATTGTCACAGACAGGGGTTTGGCTATTCAAAATTCATATTTCATAATGCAGGACATCGTGTCTATTGTTTTACATGCGGCTACAATGTTGCTGTAAAATGCTGCAAGGTGACTGACGGGAAGGAATCCTCCTAGGTGTGTGTTGAATGAGTCAGCCGTTAGTGACCAAGAGAGAGGATTTCATTCGGACAGTTGTTGGCCTACTGCAACATTTACTCAGCAGCTCATTGTGGCGTCCTCATCAAGCTGTCAATTTCGTTCGGGGTGTTTCCTCAAATATTTATCAGCTGACACGCGCGCCGCACACGCACGTCTTGGTCTCCTCCTGACATGCAGCATCGTCTGAAGCATCAAGCATTCGACCTGTCCTTCGTTCTGCGAGGCAGGTGGGTGCCTAGGGCTGCATGTTATATTGTGTGACTTTCATTGTCGTTCTTTCGGTGACCCGGTGCAGACGCTATGTACAACACCGCCGATTTATTGCACTGACTTCGAGAATGATGTCATTGCTGTGGCAGCGCACATGTACCAGTGCATGGTTAAAAATCCTACAGTTGTAGTAACTGACTGTTATGTAACATTGGCAAACGGAACATAGACGTGATGCTGAAAGATAATGTTCAGTGGAAGGGATTGGACGAGGTTGATTGTTATGAATACTACAATAGGTTATTTTAGTAACGCCATGTAGGAAAATTATATAACAGCATGCAGCTCATTGTATTTCAAAGGTTTTGTCATTTTCAATAAAGTCATTTTAAAAAAGTATAGATAATTCAGGGCAGTGTATTGGAGGGCTATTTGCAAGAGTGCAATGCTTTGCCGTGGGTTTTGCTGCTGTTTTTTTGTTGTTGCGCAGATTTGCATAAAGGAAAAAAAAGGAGACCCGATCATCCTCTGTAAAGAAAAAAAAAGGGCAGCAATACAATTAAACAACTACTACTACGAGATCACATTGCCCTTTCAGTGTTTGCAGAGGTCTGATTGTGACGCAATGATCAATGGAGTGTTAACTTTTACAAGAGGATCCGTCTGATATTATCCCTGCCCGCTAACCGCCATAGCACCCTGGCGCGCTTACTTCCCGCCAGACACAGGGCCTTATTGTTGGCACCTTTCATCATTCGGGAACGTGTGTCGTCAAAACGAAGGACAGGGATGCGTATCTGACATGGACTTGTCAATCAGGCATTTACCAAAAACAATCTCCTCTTGGTTTAGATCAGACTAGAGATAGTTACTCCAGGGCTGGAGTATATATGGATATAGGTGCCTTCACATCTCTTTTGTCTGTTCAGAATTCACCACATTTCAGTCGCAGGAGTGTCATCCTGTCATACGGACATTATACCATCAAACCTAGCTAGAGCTTTTCTTTTTCAGTAGGTGTGGACTGAAGTAAGAATTTAGCCTGTGTACATTTGGGCAGAAGTAACAATTTAGCCTGTGTACATTTGGGCTGAAATAAGAATTTAAAACACGTATCTTTGAATCAATTGTTTGTATATACACTAGATGCCCGACAGGGGGCGCTGTATTGAAGCTACCGTACCTCCATCTTGGCACTCCCCCACCATTGTAGAACATATTTTGGGAGTTATTAAAATGCATTCACTAATGTCTACATTTGTTTTTGCCACATTTATTTTATTACAGACACCTTAATGCAGGGGTGGGCAACTCCAGTCCTCGAAGGGCCTGATTGGTGTCACACTGTTTCTCCATCCCTAGCAAACACAGCTGATTAATCAAATTGCATTCTAAACTGAAGATCATGATTAGGTGATTATTAGAGTCAGGTGTGTTAGCTGGGGCTGGGGCAAAACTGTGACACCAATCAGGACCTCGAGGACTGGAATCGCCCACCCCTGCCTTTAATGCATACTTTATAATTATATTATGTGAGCTAAACAAAATTAAAATAAATACACTGCTCAAAAAAWTAAAGGGAACACTAAAATAACACATCCTAGATCTGAATGAATGAAATATTCTTATTAAATACTTTTTTCTTTACATAGTTGAATGTGCTGACAACAAAATCACACAAAAATTATCAATGGAAATCAAATTTATCAACCCATGGAGGTCTGGATTTGGAGTCACACTCAAAATTAAAGTGGAAAACCACACTACAGGCTGATCCAACTTTGATGTAATGTCCTTAAAACAAGTCAAAATGAGGCTCAGTAGTGTGTGTGGCCTCCACGTGCCTGTATGACCTCCCTACAACGCCTGGGCATGCTCCTGATGAGGTGGCGGATGGTCTCCTGAGGGATCTCCTCCCAGACCTTGACTAAAGCATCCGCCAACTCCTGGACAGTCTGTGGTGCAACGTGGCGTTGGTGGATGGAGCGAGACATGATGTCCCAGATGTGCTCAATTGGATTCAGCTCTGGGGAACGGGCGGGCCAGTCCATAGCATCAATGCCTTCCTCTTGCAGGAACTGCTGACACACTCCAGCCACATGAGGTCTAGCATTGTCTTGCATTAGGAGGAACCCAGGGCCAACCGCACCAGCATATGGTCTCACAAGGGGTCTGAGGATCTCATCTCGGTACCTAATGGCAGTCAGGCTACCTCTGGCGAGCACATGGAGGGCTGTGCGGCCCCCCAAAGAAATGCCACCCCACACCATGACTGACCCACCTCCAAACCGGTCATGCTGGAGGATGTTGCAGGCAGCAGAACGTTCTCCATGAACCTGCTTTCATCTGTGAAGAGCACAGGGCGCCAGTGGCGAATTTGCCAATCTTGGTGTTCTCTGGCAAATGCCAAACGTCCTGCACGGTGTTGGGCTGTAAGCACAACCCCCACCTGTGGACGTCGGGCCCTCATACCACCCTCATGCCACAGCTCGCATTGATGTGCCGTCCTGGATGAGCTGCACTACCTGAGCCACTTGTGTGGGTTGTAGACTCCGTCTCATGCTACCACTAGAGTGAAAGCACCGCCAGCATTCAAAAGTGACCAAAACATCAGCCAGGAAGCATAGGAACTGAGAAGTGGTCTGTGGTCACCACCTGCAGAACCACTCCTTTATTGGGGGTGTCTTGCTAATTGCCTATAATTTCCACCTGTTGTCTATTCCATTTGCACAACAGCATGTGAAATTTATTGTCAATCAGTGTTGCTTCCTAAGTGGACAGTTTGATTTCACAGAAGTGTGATTGACTTGGAGTTACATTGTGTTGTTTAAGTGTTCCCTTTATTTTTTTGAGCAGTGTATATATAAAAACAGTTTCCTTAAAAAAATCCTAATCAATCTACACACAATATCCCACAATGACAAAGCGAAAACAGGTTTCTAGACATTTTTACCAATTTATAAAAAAACWGAAATATCTTATTTATTTAAGTATTCAGACCCTTTGCTATGAGACTTGAAATTGAGATCAGGTCCATCCTGTTTCCATTGATCATCCTTGACGTTTCGAGAACTAGATTGGAGTCCACCTTTGGTAAATTCAATTGATTTGACATGATTTGGAAAGGCACATACCTGTCTATATAAGATCCCACAGTTGACAGTGCATATCAGAGCAAAAAGTTGTGAGGTCGAAGGAATTGTTGGTAGAGCTCAGAGACAGGATTGTGTCGAGGCACAGATCTGGGGAAGGGTAACAAAACATGTCTGTAGCATTGAAGGTCCCCAAGAACACAGTGGTCTCATCATTCTTAAATTGAAAAAGTTTGGAACCGCCAAGACTCRTCCTAGAGCTGGRRGCCCGGCKAAACTGAGCAATTGGGGGAGAAGAGCCTTGGTCAGGAAGGTGACCAAGAACCCGATGGTCACTCTGACAGAGCTCCAGAGTTCCTCTGTGGAGATGGGAGAACCTTCCAGAAGGACAACTACCTCTGCAGCATTCCAGCAAATAAAGCCTTGATGGTAGAGTGGCCAGACGGAAGCCACTCCTCAATAAAAGGCACATGACAGCCCACTTGGCGTTTGCCAAAAGTCACCTAAAGGACTCTCAGACCATGAGAAACAAGATTCTTTGGTCTGACGAAACCAAGATTGAAATAAGAATTTAGACTGTGTACTTTTGGACTGGATTAAGAATTTAGACCGTGTACCTTTTGGACTGGAATAAGAATTTAGACCGTGTACCTTTTGGACTGGAATAAGAATTTAGACCGTGTACCTTTTGGGACTGGAATAAGAATTTAGAAAGTGACACCGGTTAGGCTGACAGTCGCAACAACAGCAGTGTTCTCTCTTCCAAGTGATAGGACAGGAGACTACACACACCCACCCACGGGTTTCCATTGGCCGGTAAATGCCAGCTTTTGCCCATTAAAAAAGAAGCTAAATCAAATTGTCCGGGAGAAAAAAAAAATCAATTGGAAAATAATGCTTTTTATTCATTGATGGAAATAGCAGTCGATGTGCCCCAACTTCAAAGGCAAATATACTTCATAGGCTAATAAATCCTCAAGCTGCTTGAAAATGTATATCTGGTGTGTTTCTATTTTTACCCACGTTAAAGACGCAAGGTCTTCGTAATGGACTTCAGCTAAGTGTACCCTGACTGAGCAAAATTGCCGAAATATTATGTTGATTATCCCTGTTTCCAGTGCGCCCGCCGAGAGGAAATCCTTTCTCCAAAACGGAGTAAAGACGGCCTCAAGATCGCTCCTTGAGGACACAGTAGCGAGGCTGATGCGAATCGCAAGCTGCCCCAAGGAGTTGGACTGATTTGACTTCCCAACAGCAGAGGCTCACTTTTGAGCAGGCCAAGGTCCGCTGCAAGTAAATTAGAGGCAAATGATTGTGTTGGTCAGCCCGGTCCTAGTAGTTCTGCTGTCGCCCTAGACAAGATCAACATATGTCGCTCCTGTTTCATGTATAGTAGGACTATAAAGATTTGGAATGGATTGATAGACTGTAGAGTAATGATGTGTATCATGCGAAATTGGTGTATTTCAATTGTGCTTATTTAGTAGCACTTGGAAACAAAACCAGTGCTTCCATACATGTATGGCGTGCACCTCGTTTCACAGGAGCATTGTAAAATAAGCTTCCTCTCAATTAACCAACCTTTTTTTTAATMAATTCTTTGGATTTACTTATCGAATTTGATTGTCCGACATCAGTTTTATAATTTCTTCATTTTGTTGCCGCCTTGAGTGGCCTCTCCACTGCTGTGGTGCTGAATCGCAGCTTGACTGGGGTGTGGGGCAGGCCGGCTCTGGTGTTCGTAGACAGCCATGTTTTGTTATTTTAATTGGCTTAATTAAAATATTAATGTCTAGGCTAAATAAAATTTGAGAGGCCTAGGTTGTATTTAAATAAAAAACAGCTGTGATTTGTTATTTATTAATTAAAGTGTTCTTACAAATAGCCTGTAAGACAGGTCGTTCGCACATTTTATTATACAAATGTAATATTTTGAATTTGTTTTACTGTCTGGGCAGTCAAGCTGTCCCATGCTAAACTTTCCTAACGGGAACCCTGACACACACACACACACACACACACACGGAAGACTGCATGGACTGCTTAGTGTTTATTGATCTTCGCTGTGTGTTGAGCTAACGCTGACCACTCTGTTGTTTGTGTGTGTGAACCCAGAGGGTGTCCCTGACTGTGTGTATGTGGAGTCAGCTGTCCCCCAGCTGGTCTACCTGCATTAGAGAATCTACCACCTTTCAGAAGATGTGTCAGTGAGTGAACCAACCAACCGGGGAGAAAAAAATGCCGCGCACAAAGCAGAACAACCCCAAGAACCTTAAAGGTGAGTCCCAAAACTGTGTGTTATGAATGTGACTTGTATTCTAACCTATCTATTTTCACCTAATCCTAACTTTACCTATCCTAACCTATTACTATCCTATTCATAATATTCTATCCTAACTTTACTATAATTTACTTTCTATTCTACTCTATCTTTACCTAATTCTATCCTATTATAATCTATTCTATCCTACTTTACCTATCCTAACTTCTATCCATTTTTTACCTATCCTATTATATCTATTCTATTCTAACACTTTACTACCTAACTATTCTATACTATCCTAACCTATTAATATTCTACCTTTACCTATTCTAAACCTATTCTACTCTATCCTATCCTAACCTATTTCTATTACTATTCCTACAACCTATTCTATTACCTATTCTACCTATTTATTCTATCTAACCTATCCTATCTAACCTATTCTATTCCTAACTTTCCTATCCTAACCTATTCTATCCTAACCTATCTAACTATTCTATAACTTTACCTATTTCTAACCTATTTATTCTACCTATTCTATTATGCTATTTCTAACCTATTCATATTATCCTATTCTAACCTATTCTATTATCCTATTCTAACCTATCCTATTCTATTATCCTATTCTAATTCTGTCCTTTTCTATTATCCTGTTCTAACCTACCTATTCTATTTTATTTATGTTCTATCCTTTTACATTCTACTCTCTGTCAGGTCATCTTTAGTTTAGACTTCAATAATCAGAAGCAAGTGAGCAATAGACAGAAATAGGAAGGGATCACTGAGTCACCTGTCCTAACCCCAGTCCCCTAGTCCCCAACACACTTCTGTCCACACAGACCAAATGTCTATAGGATCTGCTGACACATGGTCGTCCACTTCCCTTCTGGGTGATTTTGCTGGTTAGTCTTTTGTCATACACTTTCCTATTAGTGCTTCCTATTCCCTTCAGTGTGTGCTGTGGGAAGCACAGAAGTAGAATACATTGTGTAATTCTATGGTGGAACATTCCTTTAGGCCGATATCGTTGGAGTCTGTATGTTTAGTTATGGTGGAGTCTGTATGTTAGTTGATGGTTTGGAGTCTGTATGTTAGTTTATGGTTGGAGTCTGTATGTTAGTTATGGTTGGAGTCTGTATGTTAAGTTAGGTTGGAGTCTGTTGTTAGTTATGGTTGGAGTCTGTATGTTAGTTAGGTTGGAGTCTGTATGTTAGTTATGGTTGGAGTCTGATAGTTAGTTTATGGTTGGAGTCTGTAGTTAGTTATGGTTGGAGTCTGTATGTTAGTATGTGGAGTCGTATTAGTTATGGTTGGAGTCTGTAATGTTAGTTAATGTTGAGTCTGTATGTTAGTTATGGTTGGAGTCTGTATGTTAGTTATGGTTGGAGTTTGTATGTTAGTTAATGGTTGGAGTCGTATAGTTATGGTTGGAGTTTGTATGTGAGTTATGGTTGGAGTCTTATGTTAGTTATGGTAGGAGTATAGTGTGTTAGTTATGTTGAGTATGTGTTTAGTTATGGTTGGAGTATAGTAGTTGGTTGGAGTCTGTATTAGTTATGGTTGGAGTCTGTATGTTAGTTATGTTGGAGTCTGTATTAGTTATGGTTGGAGTCTGTATGTTAGTTATGGTTGAGTCTGTATGTTAGTTTATGGTTGGAGTCTGTATGTTAGTTATGGTTGGAGTCGTATGTTAGTTATGGTGGAGTATAGTGTGTTAGTTATGGTTGGAGTATAGTGTGTATAAAGGCTTATGTTCATGTTTACAGAAGCATGCCTGTTAATCAAGAGCAGAGCTATTCTTTGGCTGCTTTAATTGCTTTTGATTTCTACTAGGGTTGCAAAGATACCGGTAATTTACCAAAGTTACCAGAACAATCAGTAATTTAGGTAATTGACATATAATCTATGACAATCTATTTTAACTTTGGCAATTTATACTTTAATAACTTTACATTTTTTAAATTAATATACAGTATACTTTAAATAATAATAAGTATTAATATACAGTATACTTTAAATAAAAATAATCTGTGTCCATATTGTCCATGAGCTTCTAGTAGATTGACCACATGGTTCAAGAGAAAATAGCCTAATTAAACGCTAAAACATTGACAACAAATACATATTGACATAAATAAAATGTAAAAAAAAATATATATATATGTGAAGAATAGTTAATGCTCAAACCCTTGTATTTATATTATAATGCTATTCAGTAAGTTTATGGTTCATTTAGGATAATGTTTCACAGCCTTGTCATTCTATTTTTTATTTATTTTAAATCATCTTATTTAATAATTGTATACATTTTACATGTGATACGGCCACGCAGAGGGACAGAGATGATAACAGACACCTGTGATGATCTGAAGAACCCAGAAGGGCCAKTAGATGTCTTGTGAAAAAAATTCAGAAACATTTCTTGAAAGTTACCAAAATTCTGGTAGTTCACTGGTAAATTTAGAAAGTTAATGAATAATATACCCTCCCTTTGCAACCCTAATCTCTGCCAATGGCTTCCCTATGCTAATTATTGGATGATTGTGCGTTAGATGTGTGTTTGCGTGTGTGATGCATGCAAAGTCCACATGAGTAAAATGAGAAAAGGTTTCTTTTGCCAATCTCTGTTTACTCATCATATAACCCCCCCTGCATTCTTATTGCTCTGAGCTTACTTGGCCAAACAACATTAATCATTTAGATTTATAACAGCATATTGCCTAATGGAGGACTGTGAAAGTGTACATTTCCCCAGTCACGATCGACCAGTTACTATTTTAGAGCAAGTCTAAACCTACGTGTGGTAGGTGGTGGGTGTAGTGGTAGTGGTGGGTGGTGGTAGTGGTGGTGGTAAGTGGTAGTGGTAGTGGTAGTGGTAGTGGTAAGTAGTGTAGTGGTAGTGGTAGTGGTGGTAGTAGTGGTAGTGGTAGTGGTAGTAGTAGTAGTTGGTAGTAGTTGGGTGGTAATTGTAGTAGAGTAGTGGTGGTAGTAAGTAGTAGTAGTGGTGGTAGTGGTGGTAAGTAGTGGTGTAGTGGTGGTAGTAGTAGTGGTGGAGTGGTGGTAGTAGTGGTGGTTAGTGGTGGTAGTGGGTAATTAGTAGTGTGGTTAGTGGTCGATAAAGTGGTGGTAGTGGTGGTAGTGGGTAGTGGGTAGTGGTAGTGGTAGTGGTAGTGGTGGTGGTAGTGGTAGTGGTAGTGGTGGTAGTGGTGGTGGTGGTGGTGGAGGTGGTAGTAGTAAATAATGAATTGTCTGCCACCTAAAGGCAGGACCTAATTTAAGGAATGGAAGGAAGCTTCATCTTTCCTCAATTGTTTCCTCTGGCAATGTATGGATTTGGTTTGTTACAAGAACAAGTACTGCAGTGAACAAGGATTTCCCATTCTCTCTGGCATATCTCTCTTTCTCTTCCACCAGTTTCTCCATGTAGTTTCAGACTGATGGAACGCAAGGAAATTACCTGACCAGATATCTGTATAGTATATGAATACTAAATACAGATGTAGGTTCTTAATTTGAGTACGAAAAAGTATGAAAATGTATGCACTCACTCTGGACGAGAGCGTCTGCTAAATGACTAAAATGTAAATGTAGAATGAGACAGTTTGCTACAGTAGGAAGATAATGCTGCAGCATGTGGATTATAATTCATGGACATTTTTTTGTAGGGGTTGATACATTTTTGTTATGATAAATCAAGTCTGACATTTTTAAAGCGGAAACTACAAAACTTTATAAACCTTTTTAAACCTTGAATAGTTTGCATTTCCTGCTGTGCAGGAACAAATTKAGATCCTACATCTGTTGGGGATTGTACCGTTTCTGTGTTGTGACTTGTATGGTTTCAGAAGGATCTCAAGGAAATGAGAGTATTAGATATATTAAAAATAAATCCCGGTAGCTTGCWTACAGCTTTTGTATTGTGTCGTTTGACCTTTGACCTGTTTCATCACTTCTCCTCTCTGTGCTCGGAGGCTGGATTTAGTGAGACAGGAAATGCTGCTGTTCAGTGTTATCACATGTTCAGTCACATTCTACTGCAGTGACTGTCATACCCCTCAGATCCTCCTAATGCTCTTCTTGGGAACTGCACACACCCTCCTCTCCAAACTGCTTCTGGCAATCACATGTTGATGCTCAGTCAGACCTCAAGACAACATTCCTGTATGTATCCTGTCACAATCTACAACAGCCTCTTTTTCTTCTTGGTCTAATGGAAAAGGAGGGCCCCCATTAACATCGCCGTGGCTTTTGTGGAGCGGGTCGAGAGTTTCAAGTTCCTTGGTGTCCACATCACCAACAAACTATCATGGTCCAAACACACCAAGACAGTCGTGAAGAGGGCACAACAACACCTTTTCCCCCTCTGGAGACGGAAAGATTTGGCATGGGTCCCCAGATCCTCAAAGATTTCTACAGCTGCACCATCGAGAGCATCCTGACCAGTTGCATCACCGCCTGGTATGGTAACTGTTCAGCCTCCGACCTTTAAGGTGCTGGGGCCAAGCTTACTGCCATCCAGGACCTTTTATACTAGGCGTGTCAGAGGAAGGCCCAAAAAATTGTCAGACTCCAGTCACCCAAGTCATAGACTGTTCTCTCTGCTATCCTACGGAAAGCGGTACCGAAGCACCAAGAGGCTCCTTAACAGCTTCTACCCCTGAGCCATAAGACTGTTGAACAATTAATCAAATGGCCACCCGGACTATTTACATTGACCCCCCCCCCCATCGCTTTGTTTTTACACTGCTGCTACTTGCTGTTTATCTATGCATAGTCACTTCACCCCTACCTACATGTACAAATTACCCCTGCACATTGACTCGGTACCGGTACCCCCTGTATATGGCCTCCTTATTGTTGTTTTACTTTAGTTTATTTAGTAAATATTTTATATTTCTTGAACTGCATTGTTGGTTAAAGGCTTGTAAGTAAGCATTTCACGGTAAGGTTGTATTTCAGCTGTTGTATTTGGCGCAAATCATCATTTGATTTAATGCAGTGTTAAATAAATATATGAAAAATAACAAATTCCAGGAATAAACTGTGGCTTTGGCAAAATATAATTACATTTGAAAATAGCCCCCCAAAAATTGGCAAAGTATATAGACCTCAGTTGTTTTGAGCCGGGGCCTTCGAAGGCCAAAGTTCCTTCCTTATTATTTTTGGCTTGAAGCTCTGTAATGAATACTCTCACCATGGTTACGGACAATCATGTCAATAAGGGAACCACCCTAGTGTGTGTGTGTGTTCATGTATTCGAATAAGGTTGTCACATTAAGTCCTGTTAAGAGATACAAAAGATGAATTGTTATATTGTCTCAAACTCATCTGGATTGGCACTGGCAGGTGAAGTTAAAACAGGGTGACACTCTGGTGTGTGTCTTCTCTCTCTCTCTCTCTCTCTCTCTCTCTCTCTCTCTCTCTCTCTCTCTCTCTCTCTCTCTCTCTCTGTGTGTGTTTGTGTCTGTCAACATGACAGGAATGCCGTGACGCAGTTTGCGGGTTTTAAGTCCGGAACTCCAGCAGTTGGTTTCCAAGCAGCTCTGGTTGGGCGGGAGCCTGGGTCATAACAGTAGTTTCCCCTGGCCTGCCGCTCATTCTCCCATCACTGACTGACAGAGTCACATTTAATGGCCATCATACATTCAGTCACCATTGAGGACCTTAAAGGTGCAATATGCAGAAATCGCTCCGCCATTTCCTGTTTGCTAATTTTTTAATAGTTTGCCTAATTTCAGTTTGTGTCAAAGTAAGCAGTCATTGTGTAGAGAATCATTGTACCATCTAAACTGCTGTGAAATATATTTTCCATAACCAAAAATGTATTTTTTTTTAGCTGTTTGAATCTGGTGAACAAAACCCAGAGTAAATGACCCAACAACGAAACGTTAGAACGGAATGCATAGAAATAGAGCACATAGAATAGCTCTACCGCTTCTTAGACTTGCGTTCAATGAGCATGACAGATCTATAACTCGTATATCTGCGACTTTGTTTGGGTCCCCCCAAAAATGACTTATTGGAGCTTTAACAGCCTAACGGGGTAGTTTATTTTTAGCTATTTAACGATGAAAAATTCCAAATATTTGCTGAAAATGTAATTATGCTCAATAACAAGAGTCTAAGAACTTGAATTATTTATTCTCTCGTATTATTTATTTCAGTGGTTTTGCGAACTTTATGATATTTAGATTCTGTACTGTTCAGTTTATATGCTGTTTGGTCTGTATCGGGTGAATGACTTGCGGAAGCACCATAGCTCACCCCTAGCTACCCCATATCCCTCTTTATTGTGCCCCTAAAAATGACCAGACTTGTTGGCCGCTGAAGTTTTTATTATAGCACCAAGGCTGCCTGTCTTTTATAAAAGGTGTCTTCTCAGGAAGTGTCTTCTCAGGAAGGCTCAGGAAGTGTCTTCTCAGGAAGTGTCTTCTCAGGAAGTGTCTTCTCAGGAAGTGTCTTCTCAGGAAGTGTCTTCTCAGGAAGTGTCTTCTCAGGATGTGTCTACTCAGGATGTGTCTTCTCAGGATGTCTTCTCAGGAAGGCTCAGGATGTGTCTTCTCAGGAAGGCTCAGGATGTGTCTTCTCAGGAAGGCTCAGGATGTGTCTTCTCAGGAAGGCTCAGGATGTGTCTTCTCAGGATGTGTTCTTAGGAAGGCCCGTTGTGTCTTCTCAGGAAGGCTCACGTTGTGTCTTCTCAGGAAGGCTCACGTTGTGTCTTCTCAGGAAGGCTCAGGATGTGTCTTCTCACGAAGGCTCAGGATGTGTCTTCTCACGAAGGCTCAGGATGTGTCTTCTCACGAAGGCTCAGGATGTGTCTGCTCCCCTGCTTTAGCTAGGAAAAAACACTGTCTGCAAAATGGGGAACAATTTATATGTAGCGGCCCACACATTTAACAAGGTGGGAAAAATGTTTAGGCTACCCTTTTTAAAGGAAAAATACATTGAATCTCCCTCACTATGCGAATTCCCAAACTGATCTGCCTTGTTTAGATGCCGTTATATAATGCATTAACTGGATGTGAATGCTTTCTGATAAGGTCAATATAGTGCATAGCAGCTCTACTAGCCAGTTGAATATTCCACCTATACGGTGGTTTCTGACAATACCAACATCACTCTACCTGTATCCCAAAAGCACTCTTTTCCCTACAGTCCCTGGTCAAAAGTAGTGCACTATAAAAGGAATTAGGTGCCATTTGGGACCTAGACTCTGTTTTTAATAATCAACCCATAGATCTGCTCTCACTGACTTCATTCAGCCAGTGGTTACTGTTTAGGTGTTGTTGTGTGTCAGAGTAGGGCTGTAGCGGTCATGACATTTTGTCAGCCGGTGATTGTCAAGCAAATTACTGCCGGTCTCATGGTAATTGACCGTTTAATGAACATAAACTCATTTAGTATCTCCTGGCTTCCACGCATAGCCTACAAGCCACTGATATAGACTTTTTTGGAACATCTACAAGTCTAATAAATCAATTTAATATAGCCTGCACCATCACAATAAAACCATTATTTATTTTAGACAGGTCTAAAGAAACATGATATTAAGAAAATATAGTGTATTTCAGAAGAACAGAATAGTTTACTCTGAGTTGTCGTTATGTTAGGTCCTGATCTGGCTATGCCAAATGGCTGTTGGCTACTCTAATTCATTTGGCAGACAAGATTTGTTTAGAATTCCATGGCATTATTTTATAGTATGAAGAATACAATTGAACGTAGCTGAATAAAATAGAAAATATATTTTCTCCAAATGATTTCTGAAGGAGTGCGCACATGCGGCTATTTTGTGTTGAGCGTTTAAGTAACAGGTCCTCTTATATGCTTCATTTGGAGTTATTTGTGATACAAACGTTGGGCTATATGTTTTGATTTTAATACATTCTCTAAGGCTGCATGATGCGACTCTAATGATGATTTCAAAAAAGTTGCATGAAAGGCATGAGCTCTGCTTTGTTTTTTTGTTCAGGCTGCACACACGTTTATCAGTCTCTCAGTCACAATATGACAAGCACTTGATAATGCCTCGAATTTCCCGGTGACATCCCCCTTGTGTGGCGATAATGCCCCCTAAAAACATCCATGCCTTTTGCAGCCAGTGGTCGTTGTGCCCTTGGGCTGAATATAATAATTCTAATTCCCTTCTCCTGGCTGCTTGATCCGAAGCACCTCTCAATCACATGGCTCTCTCAGATAGCTTAATTCTTATTAGCCAATGCCCGTCACGTGATCGGGTTCTTCTCACCGGCATCTCACCTCCGAAGTAGGCTACAAGTGAAGACAGACACATCGGGGACTCAACTACGCGCATCCTTCTTATCCAATTCCGAGGCACATATTTAAGATGTTAGAAGAACTGTCCACATTTACTTTTCGTCAGCCAACAAGTTGAGTAGGCCTAACGAATAGCAAAAAGACTAGCCTATGTCAGTCTACTATCCCCCATTGTACAAAAGTTGACCTATTCTTTTGGTCAACTTGTCCTTCTGTGCGAGAAATAAATATTCCAAACATAGTCTGGGACAGTTCTGGGATGCGAAACATTTCCAAATTAATACAACCACTCACATAAATCAAAACTTTTGGCTGAGGCTGATGCAACAGATCAGAATGTTTAGCTTAAAATCTTGATAAACTATTAGGCTATTTTTTCACATTATAATTGCAGTAATGCTCACATGGCAATATGCAATAAGCGTGAATGTTCCAAAATGCAATCAGTTAGTGGGAAAACACAATTCTCAAAAGTGACAGCAAATGTGATTATGCATGTAATGCTTTATTATAAAGGTGCATTTTTATGGTGAAAATGATCTCACCAAAACTTGCCTTACTGCACACTAGCTGGACATCATTCACAAGTGATAGTATATAATTCACAAGTGACAGGCTAATATTGTCACCCATCAGACTATTGCTGATTTAATCTTGTCTTTGCATACAGTGCCGTTGGAAAGTATTCAGACCCCTTGACTTTTTCCACATTTTGTTACGTTACAGCCTTATTCTAAAATGGATTAAATTTATTTTTTTCCCCTCATCAATCTACACACAATATACCACAATGACATAGCAAAAACATTTTTTTTTTTACATTTTAGCTAATTTAATCAAATTTTAAAAAATCGGAAAAAGTCACATTTACATAACTATTCATACCTTTTACTCAGTACTTAGTTGATGAACCTTTGGCAGCGATTACAGCCTAGAGTCATCTTGGGTATTTTAATTTTTCCTTTATTTAACTAGGCAAGTCAGTTAAGAACAAATTCTTATTTTCAATGACTGCCTAGGAACAGTGGGTTAACTGCCTTGTCCAGGGGCAGAACGACAGCTTGGGGATTAGATCTTGCAACCTRTCGGTTACTAGTCCAATGCTCTAACCACTAGGCTACGCTGCCGCCCCGTATGACGCTACAAGCTTGGCACATCTGTATTTGGGGAGTTTCTCCCATTCTTCTCTGCAGATCCTCTGTAAGGTTGGATGGGGAGCGTTGCTGCACAGCTATTTTCAGGTCTTTCCAGATATGTTCTATCAGGTTCAAGTCCGTGCTCTGGCTGGGCCACTCAAGGACTTGTCCCGAAGCCACTCCTGCGTTGTCTTGGCTGTGTGCTTTGGCTCATTGTCCTGTTGGAAGGTGAACCTTCGTCCTAGTCAGAGATCTGGAGCTCTCTGGAGCAGGTTTTCATCAAGGATCTCTCTGTACTTTGCTCCGTTCATCTTTCCCTCCATCCTGACTAGTCTCCCAGTCCGTGCTACTAAAAAACATAAGACAGCATGATGCTGACACCACCGTGCTTCACCGTAGGGATGGTGCCAGGTTTCCTCCAGACGTGACGCTTGGCATTCAGGCCAAAGAGTTCAATCTTGGTTTCACCAGACCAGAGTCTTTAGGTAACTTTTGGCAAACTTCAAGGAGGCTGTCATGTGCCTTTTACTGAGGAGTGGCTTTCGTCTGGCCACTCTACCATAAAGGCCTGATTGGTGGAGTGCTGCAGAGATGGTTGTCCTTCTGGAAGGTTCTCCCATCTCCATACAGGAACTCTAGAGCTCTGTCAGTGACCATTGTGTTCTTGGTCACCTCCCTGACCAAGACCCTTCTCCCCCGATTGCTCAGTTTGTAGGGGCGGCCATTTCTAGGAAGAGTGTTGGTGGTTCCAATCTTCTTCCATTTAAGAATGATGGAGGCCACTGTGTTCTTGGGGACCTTCAATGCTGCAGAAATGTTTTTGTACCCTTCCCCAGATCTGTGCCTCGACACAATCCTGTCTCGGAGCTCCACGGACAATTCCTTCGACCTCATGGCTTGGTTTTTGCTCTGACATGCACTGTCAACTGTGGGACCTTYTATAGACAGGTTTGTGCCTTTCCAAATCACGMCCAATAAATTTAGTTTCCATAGATGGACTCTAATGAAACATCACAAGGATGATCAATGGAAACAGGATACACCTGATCTCAGTTTCGAGTCTCATAGCAAAGGGTCTGAATACTTATGTAAATAAGGTATTTCTGTTTTTTAAGTTGAATAAATGTGCAACATTTTCTAAAAACCTGTTTTCATTTTGTCATTATGGGGTATGATATGTAGATTGTTGAGGATTATTATTATTATTTTTTTTAAAGAATAAGGCTGTAACATAACAAAATGTGGAAGAAGTCAAGGGTTCTGAATACTTTCCCGAAGGCACTGTATACTAAATAATATGTGTGAAATTAGTTTTGACTGGAATGGACCGTTATCGTGCACCTGTCTCAAACGGGGGCAGCGGAAAAAAATACAGGTCATCTATTCAAGTATGGAGGACGCTTTTCCCGTGGTTCATTTTCATGCCAGCCAGGTAGGCTATATTCATGTTGTAAATAGAAGCAATGTGCTTAATATTAGGAAAGTTGAGAAATAAATATAGTCGGCCTAGCCTATAGAAAGTTGATGGGATCCTCCTCTTTTTAGTAGAGGCCATCACTCTGTTTTCTCACACAATTGGATAGCCTATAGAAATGTTGCCCAACATGAGCTCATGGGCTCACATTAAATCTTAGATTTTCAATTACATTTGCTTTGATGACAGAGTGATTTAGAGAGACAATTGAGTACCAGGCAGTTAGCAAGTTTGGTAGGCAACTTATGACAACCAGCATCAGAGCTTGGAGAAGCCTAGTTACCTTGACTAAACAGTCACGTAGAATTTGACTGTGGTCATGACTTGTGACCGCTGTTGTGGCGGTAATGCGGTCACCTTAACAGCCCTAGGTTAATGTCAAGGCCAGTGGTTACTGGTTAGATATTTTTGAGGTCAGAGTAAAGGCCAGTGGTTACGGATTAGATATTGTCAGAGTAAAGGTTGCCACTCCTCCCTGATCTAACTCACACGGTAACCTAGAGATAGCATGATACAGTGCTTTCAGGAAGTTTTCACACCCCTTGACTTATTTCACATTTTGTTGTGTTACAGCCTGAATTCAAAATGGATTAAATCATCTACACACAATACCCCATAATGACAAAGTGAGACAAACATGTTTGTTGAGTTTTCTGCAAATATATTGAAAATGAAATACAGAAATATCTAATTTGCATAAGTATTCACACCCCTGAGTCAGTACTTTGTAGAAGCACCTTTTGGTGGTGATTACAGCTGTAAGTATTTTTGGGTAAGAGCTTTGCACACCTGGATTGTACAATATTTGCCAATTATTATTTTTAAAAGTCTTCAAGCTCTGTCAACTTCATTGTTGAGCATTGCTAAACAGCCATTTTCAAGTCTTGCCATAGATTTTCAAGACGATTTTTAAATCAAAACTGTAACTAGGACACTCAGGAACATTCAATGTAATTTTGGTAAGTAACTCGTGTAGATTTGTCCTTGTGTTTTAGGTTATTGTCCTGCTGAAAGGTACATTTTTCTACGAGTATCTGTTGGAAAGAAGACTGAACCAGGTTTTCATCTAGGATTTTGCCTGTGCTTTTAGCTGTATTCCTTTTCTTTTATCCTAAAAAGCTCGCCAGTCCTTGCCGATGAAAAGCATACCCATAACATGATGCAGTCACCACCATGCTTGAAAATAGTATTGTGTATTGGGGAGTAACTGCAATGTTGTTGATCCATCCTCAGTTTTCTCACATCACAACCATTAAACTCTATAGTCACCATTGTCCTCATGGTGAAATCCCCGAGTGGATTCCTTCCTCTCCTTCAACTCAGTTAGGAAGGACTCCTGTATCTTTGTAGTGACTGGGTGTATTGATACACCTTCCAAAGCCAAATTAATTACTTCACCACGCTCAAAGGGATTTTCAGTGTCTGCTTTTTTTTATTTTTACACATCTACCAATAGGTGCCCTTCTTTGTGAGGCATTGAAAAACCTCCCTTGTCTTTGTGGTTGAGTATGTGCCTGAAATGCACTACTCGATTAAGGGACCTTACAATTATCTGTTTGTGTGGGGTACAGCGATGGGGTAGTTATTAAATAATCATGTGAACCACTTATTGTCCATGCAACTTATAATGCGATTTGTTAAGCACATTTTTACTCTTGAACTTATTTAGGCTTGTCATAACAAAGGGGTTGAATAAGACATTTCAGCTTTACATTTTTTATGAATTTTCTACAAATGAAATTGCACTTTGACATTCTGGGATATTATGTGACACACAATCTTTACCACTTTACCCAGGGCCGGATTGGAGGCTGGGTTCAGGGTCTTAGTATCCACTGGGAGTTCCCATCTCCCAACACGCTTAAATCATCCTCCAAGAGACTCCCACCCAATAAGCAACTAGATCAGCTTAATAAGCACTTTACCCAGGGCTGGATTTGTGGCTGGATTGGACCCTGTATGCTTGACACCAGATTCATAATTAGCCTAAGTAATAGCCCAACAAGCATGCCCTGTACTACTGGCCAGGGGTCTCCCTTGTAAAATATAAATAAATAGGTCTCCTGACCTCAATGAGACTTCCTAGATAAATACATGTTAAATATAACATGGTATGTTGTGTAGACTAGGCTGGATTCAGCCCATGGGGATAACAGTCTGTATGTCTGTCTACTGTAGACTACATTGAGCTTAGTATGCTTCAGTATGTGGTGCAGGGAAAGAGTTAACAGTGTGACTCCTATACATGTTGTGTCATGCTTAGGCAGCCAAACCAGTCCCTCTGTACAGTACCTCCTTCAAATGAGAGCGTGAAACCAGCACAGATTCACACAAAGGGAAATTCTCCCCCGGAGGCAGGAGGAACCCGTGGTTTTAGCAACAGTAACTACAACAGACAGGCTGGGACGGGTTCAGGGACATCTGTTTAACTTAGTGGCAACCTCTGAGAATGGGAGAAGCCTTTCACTTTGAGAGAAAAGAGAGAGAGAGGGAGGGAGGAAATACAGGGAGGGGACAACTAAGTGGGGGGAGAGAATTTTTATGGCCATATTTTGTGTGAACGAAATTGAAATTGCGCACTTTGTCATCTGTAATGTGGGTTACGTTCTAACCCGTCCCTTCTACTGACGGCAGTGTGTTTTACTGCTTCCTGGACTTTCCTTTCCACAGAGACTGTAGCCAATCTGATAGATTTATATTCAACAGAGGAAAAGTAGGCCTATGATTTCCCAATAAGTAGCTTAGAAGTAACTCTTAACATTAGATTACCTTGAGCTCACTTTTCCTTTTGTTTCGGATTTATAGTCAAACCAACGGGGGTGTCTCTACCTTACTCCTAGAATACCTTTTTCCCCGATTTGGTTTCGATTCAAACCATCAGMGGTGTCTCACCAGTCTCCAAGAGCATTTTTAAAATTTTTATCACGATGGTATTGTTTTCCTGTTTAGAGGTGGGAGTTCACTGACAGATCACCTACAGTAGCCCAGAGGAGAGGACCTCCCTAGCACCTGTGAACATCTGTTCTTGCGGAATAACTTACCCGATGGCCAATTTCCAACAATCTCCGATGGCAGCTGTCCATTCAGGTAATTAGATATTTCTGGATGTGAATTTTCTGTTAAATAAGCTTGAACTTGTTGATAGCTACTTGGATAGGAACCCAACCCACTAGTCAACTCTTAAGGCCCTCGAGCTGCAGTTGAGTTGACTTCATAGTTCGTACAAGTTCATTTTTTGAAGCTGTGGGATTGGAACACTTGTGTTGTTTTTCTCTCGCTCTCTCTCGCTCTCTCTCGRTCTCTCTCGCTGTAACCGAAGAGAAGTGAGGGGGTGGCTGTCTGCTGCTATCTCATCTGCAGCATGTCTCCACCTCCTCTCTCTCGTTTTCTCAGMTTTTTTTTGTTAATTACTTGACACATTGGAAAGAATTATCTATTTGTTTTCTCATGATTTGGTTGGGTCTAATTGTGTTGCTGTCCTGGGGCTCTGTGGTTTGTGTTTGTGAACAGAGCCCCAGTACCAGTTTTACTTAGGGGACTCTTCTCCAGGTTCATCTCTCTGTAGGTGATGGCTTTGTTATGGAAGGTTTGGGAATCMCTTCCTTTTGGGTGGTTGTAGAATTTAACGGCTCTTTTCTGGATGTTGATAAGTAGCGGGTATCGGGCCTAATTCTGCTCTGCATGCATTATTTGGTGTTTTACGTTGTACACAAAGGATAGTTTTGCAGAATTCTGCATGCAGAGTCTCAATTTGGTGTTTGTCCCATTTTGTGAGTTCTTGGTTGGTGAGCGAGCCCCAGACCTCACAACCATAAAGGCTAATGGGTTCTATAACTGATTCAAGTATTTTTAGCCAGATCCTAATTGGTATGTCAAATTTTATGTTCCTTTTGATGGCATATAAGGCCCTTGCTTTGTCTCTCAGCTCGTTCACAGCTTAGTGGAAGTTACCTGTGGTGTTGATGGTTAGGCCGAGGTATGTGTAGTTGTTTGTGTGCTCCAGGGCAACGGTGTGTCTAGATGGAATTTGTATTTGTTGTCTTGGCAACTGGACCTTTTTTGGAACACCATTATTTTGGTCTTACTGAGATTTACTGTCAGGGTTCAGGTCTGACAGAATCTGTGCAGAAGATCTAGGTGCTGCTATAGGCCCTCATTGGTTGGTGACAGAAGCACCAGATCATCAGCAAACAGTAGACATTTGACTTCAGATTCTCGTAGGGTGAGGCCGGGTGCTGCAGACTGTTCTAGTGCCCTTGCCAATTCGTTGATATATATGTTGAAGAGGGTGGGGCTTAAGCTGCATCTCTGTCTCACCCCACGGCTCTGTGGAAAGGCCTTGCGTTTTTTGCCAATTTTAACCACACACATTGTGTACATGGATTTTATAATGTCGTATGTTTTTCCCCCAACACCACTTTCCATCAATTTGTATAGCAGACCCTCATGCCAAATTGAGTCAAAAGCTTTTTTTAAATCAACAAATCTCTCTCTCCCCCTCCCCAGTAGACTTTATTGACATGGCAAGTTAAATTACTTACATTGTCAAAGTATATATATAACACAACATGGTGGGACCAACAGCAAAAAGGCATCAATCATAGTAATAGTGGAAATGGGATTACTATTAACAGCAACAACAATATTAATGAGAAATAGTAGTAAATAAAAGCAATAGTAGTAGACCAGTCTCCACATCTTGTGTTTGAGGCTACCTCTTCTAGGACCATGTGCTTTATTCAGACGGTTTAGTTTTTTAAATGCGTTTCAAACCCACTGCTGTTTATCAGACACCACATGGTGACTAATGCCAACGCTAACACCACCTACCTGCRTGCTCTGAAAAGTCCCTGTGTGTGTGTCTGTGTTCTGTGTGTTTGTGTGTCTCTGCCTCCAGTGAAAATCCTTCCAGTATTTCTCAGAATATTCCTTACCCTTTAATAACGGAACTAAATATGGTTTTCATTAAGTGATGGCCAACAGCATTTACCTGTCAGAACGGAGGCATCCTGTTCTGAGCCAAGGCTGAGTTGGTGTTCATTAGACAGCTCCCAAATGTCTCTCAGCTGAACTCAGCCACCCACTCTGACATTTAGAACACTAGGCTGCCTCCTGATGCCAGTAGGTCTGACATCACTAGGCTGCCCCCTGATGACAGTAGGTCTGACATCACTAGGCTGCCCCCTGAAGCCAGTAGGTCTGACATCACTAGGCTGTCCCCCTGATGCCAGTAGGTCTGACATCACTAGGCTGCCCCCTGATGCCAGTAGGTCTGACATCACTAGGCTGCCCCCTGATGCCTGATGACAGTAGGTCTGACTCACTAGGCTGCCCCTTGATGACAGTAGGTTGACATCACTAGGCTGCCCCCTTGATGCCAGTAGGTCTGACATCACTAGGCTGCCCCTTGATGACAGTAGGTCTGACATCACTGGGCTGCCCCTTGATGACAGTAGGTCTGACATCACTAGGCTGCCCCTTGATGACAGTAGGTCTGACATCACTAGCCTGCCCCCCTGATGACAGTAGTTGACATCACTAGCCTGCCCCTGATGCCAGTAGGTCTGACACCACTAGGCTGCCCCCCTGATGCCAGTAGGTCTGACATCACTAGGCTGCCCCTTGATGACAGTATGTCTGACATCACTAGGCTGCCCCCTTGATGCCAGTAAGGTCTGAATCACTAGGCTGCCCCCTTGATGACAGTAGGTCTGACATCACTAGGCTGCCCCCTTGATGACAGTAGGTCTGACTCACTAGGCTGCCCCTTGATGACAGTAGGTCTGACATCACTAGCCTGCCCCCCTGATGACAGTAGGTCTGACATCACTAGGCTGCCCCCTGATGCCAATAGGTCTGACATCACTAGGCTGCCCCTTGATGCCAGTAAGGTCTGACAACCTGACTGTACTATGTTGTGTGTGTTGTGTCTGTATGGGCTAGTGTAATGGCGACTATTTCCATAATTTATCAAGCCGCTGGACTGAATCATTGAGCCTGAAATTGTTGACCATTTTAGAGTGAAGAGCTCCCCACTAGACTTGACATTGGACGCACGTGGATACACACACACACACACACACACACACGTACACACACACACACACACACACGTACATGTACACACTCTCCTCCTTGCTCCACAGGTGGTTCAGCAGCCCTGCGCTCCAACATCACTTCCTGGAGCTTGTAGAGCAACGTTGATTTGGCTTAGAAAGGGACACGTTGGCGTACGAGCGACCGGGACTGAGGGGAAAATCAGAGTGGGAGACGCCCAGCCGCCTTTCATTTGTCCTTCGTCTCTCGCCAGCAACAGAAACCTGGAACGGAGGGAGGGGTCCACTGCGGTCATGAAATGGTCCAATGGTTGGCCTGCATGTTGTTTTGAGACTTGTTGAGGAATCATGA
>NC_036870.1:31448981-31451108 GCF_002910315.2 Salvelinus sp. IW2-2015
GGGGGCGGGGGGGTTGGGAGGGATGGTACTGTAACTGTAGAGAAGGGGCGGGGGTGTTGGGAGGGATGGTACTGTAACTGTACAGAGTGTGCTGTGGACGTCAGCTTAGATCCACCGGACAGGAAGGACAGCCATGCAGTGTTACCCACAGTTTCTGCTCCACAGTGACTTACTTGGAGAAAGAACAATAACAGCTAGTCTCCTCGCTGGCAACGATGACATGCTCATTTGAGTCCATGATTTCCTCAGCTGGAGTTTAAATTCACCACTTTCTTCCTCGATTCCTTATTTGTCCATTCACCATCTCTGGTCCAATAAGGGCACCCCTCATCCTCAAATACTGTAGCATTGATTCATTGACCCGTCAATGTATTGTGTGGCTGTTTTGTTTTTTAGTTTTTTTTCATGCTCCATCGCTGCTTCCCAAAATGGCTGCCTTAATCCCTACATGGGTCCTGCTCAAAAGTAGTGCACTATATAGGTTATGTTGTGCCATTTGTGAAATAGACTATGCCAATGACCCGTTGGTCATTACTATCAATGAGACACAGTTAGCTTGCCTGACTCTAATAGCTCTGAGCCGATACTTAATTTAATGTTGAATGCAAACAGAACACACATTAGACAACAGTCTGACACATTTAAATAGCCGTTCCATACAGAGGTCATGACATTGAAGTGCAGTGTTCTGGATGGATGCACTGCAGCAGTGGTTGCCTGTGCTTACATGAACAGACATTAGCATATGTAAGACTGTATGATACAAGCACAATGACTCCAGTCTTACATGCACACACTGGTTAAAAATAGTGCACTACCTAAGGAAAAGGCTGCTTATTTCAGACACATCTTCAGTTTACTGTCGCACATTGTCTGCTTAGACGGAGTAACAATTAGGTCCCTGGGGAAGGGAAGCTGTAGCCTCGCCCTGCAGCAAATGGCTTCGTGAACATCTTTACCTGAAGACTTACCTATACAAAGGGAATGTCAATTTACCCAGAATACCCTGGTGTCCATTAGTGATTATCCCATCGTCTCTCCTCATTGGCTCTCCCAGGATTTGTCCCACATGGATCTCTATTCTCAGCATAGTGTACTACTAATGACCACTACCTCACCAAAAGGGAATATATATATATATATATATATATATATATATATAAATATAAAAACTGGGTGATTCGAGCCATGAATGCTGATTGGCTGACAGCCATGGGATAATGGACCGTATACTACGGGTATGACAAAACATTTTATTTTTACTGCTTTAATTACGTTTGTAATCAGTTTATAATAGCAATAAGGCACCCCTGGGTTTTGTGGTATATGGCCAATAAACCACGGCTAAGGGCTGTGTCCAGGCACTCTGCGATGCATCGTGCCTAAGAACTGCCCTTAGCCATGGTATATTGGCCATATACCTTATTGCTTAAATATAACTCCCAAACTCAACTCTTGACCTGGAAGCCAGTTCCACTGCGTTTTTTCCTTTGTTCTCCTCTAATCAGGGACTGGTTTAGACCTGGGACACCAGGTGGGTGCCATTTTAATGATCAGGTAGAACAGAAAACCAGGAAGCTCTAGCAATGTTCCCTCTAAGCGCGTGCATTTCTAGCCATCTTTAAAAAGCGAGTCAGGTAAAGAGCTTTTTTTCTTTTTTTCTTAAATGGACAGGCTTGAATAAGCTAAGTAGCCAATAGGCAGAGGGTAACGTCATTTGATTCTCTGTAATAGTGGTATGGGGATAATAAAGTGGTTTCTTGCATCAAACACCACAACATTTCCAGTCACCTCCTTGTCTCAAGTGGATAAACAGGTTAATGTCAAGCCCTGCATGTTGTTTTTCAGTCTCATGGAATGTAGTCCTACATTGAACATCACACATTGGCTGCTACTGTAGGTTGAATGATAGAACAGCTATTTCCATGTTAAAATGTTATGGGATGCATTTTCTCCATTGTTTTTGATGGTAGGCCACTCTGGTAGGCCTACATTATGATCAAATAGACACAGCAGCCTACTTGACCACTGTTTAAACTGTAACTTAAAGCAGGTACAGCCTCAGTGTTCACGGTTAAACTGTAACTTAAAGCAGGTACAGCCTCAGTGTTCACGGTTAAACTGTAA
>NC_036870.1:31452330-31453474 GCF_002910315.2 Salvelinus sp. IW2-2015
GCTAACTCTTAGAAGACAGGTTACGAGCCTCTATGTTCTACGTGGTTTAAACTGGTCAGAAGACTGTAAAGGCGAGCAAAGGTGTAAAGACAGAGCCTTGCAGTGGGTCGACAAGCGTTTAAAGAGCGTAAAGTCCTAATTTAATAGTTCAAGTGGGTTTTTATGTCCGTGCGAGTTGTCACTTAAAAACGCTGTTGGGTAATGCTGGAATGATACTTGGTTTCTGTAAGGGGGATACTTGGTTTCTGTAAGGGGCGATACTTGGTTTCTGTAAGGGGGGATACTTGGTTTCTGTAAGGGGCGATACTTGGTTTCTGTAAGGGCGAGACTTGGTTTCTGTAAGGGCGAGACTTGGTTTCTGCTGGTGTTGCTGCAGGTCAGTAGCTTCGACAGTCACAGCCAGGGAGTCAGACAGGTCAGTAGCCTCGACAGTCACAGCCAGGCAGTCAGACAGACAGGTCAGTAGGATCGACAGTCACAGCCAGGGAGTCAGACAGACAGGTCAGTAGGATCGACAGTCACAGCCAGGGAGTCAGACAGACAGGTCAGTAGGATTGACAGTCACAGCCAGGGAGTCAGACAGACAGGTCAGTGACCTCTCCTTTCCACAGGTCAGCAAACAGTCACTTCTGTTTATCTGTTCTAAGAGGGTCTCTGTCTCTTCATGGATTCATTCACACAAATCACTGTGCTAGTCTAGCTGTCTGTGCATGTGCCCTGTGAGACAATCATTCCCGGAACTGACTGTCTTGTTTGTGTGTAGTGTATGGATTTGTAGGAGGTGGATGAGGAAATTAGGTGTGATGGTCTAAGAGGSTCTCTGTCTCTTCATGGAGAGATAAAGACCTTGTCAGGAAGGCCTCGTCCTTGGTGGTTTGATCCTGATGGCCTCGTCCTTGGTGGTTTGATCCTGATGGCCTCGTCCTTGGTTATCTGAGCCTGGTGGATTCCAGCGGGTTGGTCAATCCTGGTGGATTCCAGCGGGTGGGTTGATGTTGACAAGTTGAAAGCCACCACTGCAGGTGTGTGAGTCATCAGGAACAAGTGGGGTTAGCAGGATCAGTCAGGCCAATATTAGAAACACACACACACACACACACACACACACACACACACACACACACACACACACACACACACACAC
>NC_036870.1:31453499-31461741 GCF_002910315.2 Salvelinus sp. IW2-2015
GTGGTGTGTGTGTCTGTGGTGTGTGTTGTGTTGTGTGTTTTTAATATTGGTCTGACTGATTCCTGCTAACCCCTTGTTCCTGATGACTCACACACTGCAAGTGGTGGCCTTTTCACACATTGTCAACATCTCAACCCTTCTGGTGAATCTCACCAGGATTGACCACACCGCTGTGATATCACCAGGCTCAGATACGTCAAAGGGACGGGCAATCAGGATCGATACGTCACAAGGGACGAGGCATCATGGGATAAAAAGTTAGTTGCTTCGGCTCGGTTGCTCTCTGTTCTCATCTCGTGACCAAGGAGGAGGCCTTTCCTGACAAGGTCTTTATCTCTCCATGAACGAGACAGAGAGCCTCTTAGACGCATCAACTAATTTCCTCATTCCCCTCCTACAAATCCATAACTTACACACAACAAGGACGTCGTTCCGGGAATGATTGTTCACAGGGCACAATGCAAGAACAGCTAGACTAAGCACAGTGATTGTGTGTGAATGAATCCATGAATGGCAGAGACCCTCTTGAACAGATAAACAGAAGTGATGGTTTGCTGACGCTGTGGAAGGAGAGGTCACTGACTGTCTGTCTGACTCCCTGGCTTGTGCTGTCGATCCTACTGACCTGTCTGTCTGCTCCTGGCTGTGATGTCGATCCTACTGACCTGGTCTCTGTCTGACTCTGCCTGGCTGTGACTGTCGGAGGCTACTACCTGTTGATCCTGGCTGTTGGACTGTCGAGCTACGCTTGACCTGCAGGACCACCAGCAGAAAGTGTATTGTTCGCCTTCTACAGAACCAGGAAGGTCTGGTCCCGTTGACGAGAACGAGTAATCGGCCTAGAAACAAGTTATCCCCTTACGAATCAAGTTGCGCGCTTACAGAAACCAATGTATCCCTTGACTAGAAACGAGTAGGTATGCGCCTTGCGAGAACCAAGTATCGCGCTTACGAGAACAAGTATCCGCGCCGTTACAGAGACCGGATCGATTTATCCCTTACGAAGGAAGGTCTGAGTTTGATCAGAAACATAGTTCTGCCCTTACAGTAACGCAAGGATATCCCCTTTCGAGATTAACTAGGATCTCCGTTACAGACATGTATTCGTTCCCTTAACGGACCCAAGTAATCGTTTTCCCTTGACAGAATCCAAGTTATCCTTAAGAACCGTTCAAGTATCCCCTTAGCAGAAACAACGTATCGCCTTACAGATCAAGGTATTTCTTTACAGAACCAAGTCTCTGCTTTACATGAACCTAAGTATGCCCTTTACTAGAAATCAATAGTGCCCCTTACAGACCCCAAGTCCTCGCCCTAGAAGAAACAAGTCTCTCGCCCTTTACGAAACCGAGTTCGCCCTAAGAACAAGTCTCGCCTTTCAGAAAATCAAGTCATCGCCCTTACAGAAACCAAGTCTCATTACAGAACAGTATCCGCTCTTGAATGCATTGTAACCGTGTTCTTTGCCCCCTTACAGAACGAATTGTATCCCTTACAGAACTCAGTATCCCTTACAGAACCAAGTTTAATCTCGCGCTTAAGAAACTCAAGTTCTGTCTCTCTTACAGAACGCAAGTCCTGCCCTTACAGAAACCAAGTATCCCTAAAGACATCCGAAAGCTATCCTCCCCTTACGGAGAACTCAAGTGTTGTCCCCTCGTTCTCATTGAAAGTCGCTTATGTTTCCCTCTCTTTAAGAAACCAAGGTATTGTTCCGCTGTTTGTTACGTTGAATCTCGATGTGATGTCTCCGCTCCTGCTGGGTTATCTAGTTAGATCCCCAGTAGTACATTACCACATGTGGTAGGTGGGATCCCATGCCCTTAAATATCATTAAACACAATTCTGCGGTCAATTCATTATGGTCAAATGAGTCTGTTGCTCTTGTGTTGTCCATCGAGCAGGGCCAGTCGATCACGGTAGGACTTAGTGATTCCTCCTTACAGCCTGTCTCTAAGTCCTTAAGCAGACCAGCCGAGGGCGAAGTCAAGAATAATAGAAAAAGGTAACTCTTTGTTTTCTTAGTCTTCATGTAGTACATTTGATCTATTCTATAGTCTCAACCATTCCATGTCTGCTATTCCTGTCTCCTCGTAATTACGATACATATCATTGTTCGACTCTGTCTTGGTGTGTGGCTGGTTTATATCTTTTTTCTGCGTCTTCTACGCTTGTGCTATCCTACGGACCTTGAATGTCTCGTTACAGTTACCCTTTGTTCGACATACTATAACGACGTTTAGATAAGCCAATGCAGGTATCGTTTTACATGCCTTTTTAATAAGTATATAGCAAACCTGTCGGAGGATTGCACAGTGTCCATTCACGAATATCCATGATGTTATGATAGACGTTTGATGTCTTTTTCTTGGTCGGATATTACAGAGATTTCCTTCAAGTTGTATTTTCAGACATTGTTGAACTTGCCTTCGAAAACGATTTGTTTATTTGTAGCACTGCTGTCCCATCGCTCTGCTCTATCAACTTACGATCGGTGGCTGTCGGTCTTCCCCAAATTACATCACCTTCCTATTTAGGGTATTGAACTCTTACACTGATCGTTAGGTGTTCCGGAGCCTAATTGCTCTATGTGTTCTTATGTTCTACGTGGCTAATTCTACGTTCGGAGCCTAATTTCAAGGTCTGGAGGTGTGTGCTGAGTCGGCAAACGTTGTATCTTCGGTTCGGTTGTGGAAAATTTTCTTGTTTTATTAGTGTTCCAGCACGCGTTTTTTACGACCGTCGATTTTTTCGTGCAATTCACTGAATGTAGTCAACTCGTTCTTACGTTATAGCTCTCCTGCTTAAAGTTTTGCCGTGAACACTGAGGTCTGGTATCCAACTGCCTTTCGTACAAGCTTCTGTTAGGTTTAACCGTGATCATTTATCTGAGTCGTGTACCCTGCTTTTGTTACAGTCTTAAGGAGTACCGCCTGTTTCGGCAACTCACTCTGAGCGGTCCTGTTAGTCCGTTGTCTGTTTAGCCTTCAGCCATATACTCAGTAGTTAGACCGTTGAACACTGAGCTTTGTACGCTGTCTTGTTTAAGTTGCGTCAGTGTTGATTCCCCGTGACACTGAGGCGTAATGCTTTACAGTTATTTGTTTAAGCGTCCCAGAACTATCTTCTCTTCTGCCTTTTATGCTCTTTCACGCCTCCGCTTCTCGTTTTCGCTGACTCGTTATTCTGTTCACGATGGAGAGGTCTTGTCTTCGCGTGTCGTGCTAGCGACGTAGTAGTTATCAGTCTTTTTAAGCCCGATGGTGAATTATTACATTCTGAGGTTCTCTTGATTAATTCGCTGCTTTAATTGATCAGTTTTCTAAACGATGTGGGCCATACTCTGTGTTGCCGCGCTCGTGCTGTCTTTGTCTATTTGAGTGTCATTATATGTAGGCCTACCAGAGTGGCTACTTTATCATACAATACCATATTGGAGGACCAAACCCACCATGCATCCCTCTCACTATGTTTCAGGACATGGATTATATTGTCCCGCTTTATATTCTTCAATCTTGCAGTCTCTGATCCGAGTAGTCTACGCTCGCCATGCGCTGTTCGATGTTGTCTAGATTTGGTAGCGACTACAGTCTGAGACTGATAGCTAATAACAACATGCAGTGGTTTTGACACTTCTCATATGCTGTGTATATCCTTAATTGAGTTACAAGCGTAGGTGACTGGGAATGTTGTCGGTGTTTGACTGAAGTGCAAGAAGTACTCATCTGTTTATGTATGCTCGCATTCCTCGCTATCCTAGTATGTATAGTGAGATGATCAGGCGCTCGATTGTAACGTTTCCTTCTTTCCATCTTTTGGTTCTGTCTGTTTGCTGCTCCAGGTCTTCTCCGTGCTGCTGCCTCATTTGGCTACTTACTTGCTTGATTCACGCTCTGCTCCTCACACTCGTGTGTCCTTTTTCACGAATTATACCATTTCAGAAAAACGCATGTCTGTATCGTCCGCACGCCTAGACTTCTGCTTTTTCTTTTCTTTGTGAAAGATGGCTTGTAGTATCCTTTGCCAGCGTCGTCGTTAGAGGGGATTATTGCTAGACTGCTGTCTTCTTCTGTGTTTCCATAGTTTATTTCTGCTCATTGTCATATTATGCGCCACTCTTACTTATTCTGGTCTTGTCTGTGCTTGCTCCTTAGGCTTTCTTATTAGGCCGTCCTGCTGGACTGTCACGAGTTCTTGAGATAAGCAGATTGTGAAAAATTTAGTGCTTGAGTGTTGGAACTTCTTGTAGCTTTTCCAGTCGTCCATAGAGTTCTCTCATGTAGATTTTGGGAGGTTATTACGTTTTGCTCGCACGCTTTCTCTCTACGTTCTTCAACTATATTCGTCATACCCCTGGCCGAATCATGAGCCGCCCAATTGCCGGCTAAGCTGCTAGGCTGTGTTTGTCGCGACTTTATGGCTTAACCTTGATTTGACGCTATTTTAGTTATTTTGCATGTGCCAGTGTGGATCTGATTTCAGCTCTCTAGCTCCGTGTGTTTACATTTTTCTGTCTTCGTCTCCTTAACCCATATACAATCTTACTCTCTCTCGGGTTGCCTTATTGCTATTTGATTGCTGAACCTCCTGTATTTAGGTTCCTAAAGCTGTTTTAATTATACCAGCGCGTAACCGTAAATACAGAGGCTGGTTTTTGTCCTTTCTTCGCTGGTTCATCGATTTCCCGTTCTTGTTGTTTTCTCAGTCAGCGGCTTCATGTGTGTTTTACTGTCGGTTTTCCCTCCCCTCTCCATTTGGTGCTGTGACAGCTCCAAGTCGAGCTTCTATTTCTTGATGGGCTTGATTGCGTCATCAGCCGCTCGATTGTTTTTTCTATACGTTAGCTTTTTATATCCTCTATCTAGTGCCATTCGTCTTTTTGATGTACATTCTGTTATCTACTACTATATGTCTGTGATTGTTTATATCATTCCGTACTCTTTTTTTGGGTTTAGCCTCTATACTCGTTGCGTGGTTGAGGTGCTACGTTGGTCCCATTCTCTAGTCTGTATGTGCTCAACATGTACCCTTCGTGTTAGCAGGATCGTTCATGCTGAGAATTAGAGATTGAGTATTCATCGTTGTACCTATTACATCTGGGATTGATTCGCTATGATAGTGTTAGGCAGCAGAGAGCATTGGCGGCTTGTCTTTCATTTTTAGTAAGTTTTCTTTTTTCCCTTTTCGCTCTTGTCTGTCACTTAATTGGTTTTCTTTTCTCACTCTCAATAGGGTGATGTTGTGGGTGTAATTTTTGCAATTTCATGTCTCTTTTTGTCCTATACGCTGCCTAGGTGCTGTTCTTCTTCTCTGTTGCAGGTAAGGCAGGACTTGTTTGACGTGTCCGAAGGCCTATCCGGTGCGTGTTGGCCTCGTCAGGGCGGCGAGGCTACAGACAGCTTCCCCTTCGCCCGGGACTAATTTGTTACTGGTCCGTCTAAGCAGACATGTGCGCACAGTCAAACTGAAGGATGTGGTTGAAATAAAGCAGCCTTTTCCTTAGGTTAGTGCACACACACACACACACACACACACACACACACACACACACACACACACACACACACTCCTGACAGGTCAGAGGATTCCTTACCTCTCAGTCACTGTTCTCCAATGACATCAGGCAGCACAGCCCGTACTGACAGGTGGCAGTCAGGTGTGAGGCATTGATGTATTGTCTGGACTGAAGTAGGAGGTTTACCATGGGAAAATCACGCTCCACTCCTCCTGACAGGTCAAGCCTCCATCAGGCTGCTGCATCAAGACAAGCTATCGGTTGCGTCCCAAATCACTCCCTATTCCTCTATGGGCCCTGGACAAAAGTAGTGCACTATATACGGAATAGGGTGCTATTTGCGATGTGGCCCTTAGGTTTGTTGACCAGAGTGTGGAAACAGCTTTTTCTAACAGAGATACCAGTCAGCCATGACACCAGTGTTTCTTTCCAGGCTGCCTCACAAATGGCATCTTATACCCTAATATTTCTAGGGAATAGGGTGCGATTTAGGGCTCCAAAGGCAGGTCTCCGAATAAATGCCCCCACTACCACCAGCAGCAACAAGTGAGAGACTGAATCAGTCTGTTAAGAGAGAAGGAGACAAACTGTTCAGGACACGGATTGAGAAATGGAGCGATGAAAGAAAAGAGTGAAACATGTTGYAGAGAGAGGGAGGAGAGAGAGGAGGGAGAGAGAGAAAGGTGTTGTACTGTAAAAAAAATTGTCACGTGCCGAATACAACAGGTGTAGACCTTACAGTGAAATGCTTACTTACAAGCCCCTAACCAACAGTGTAGTTAAAAAAATACAAATAACAATAAGAAATAAAAGTAACAAGTAGTTAAAGAGCAGCAGTAAAATAACAATAGCGAGACTATATACAGGGGGTACCGGTACACAGTCAATGTGCGGGGGKACCGGTTAGTCGCGGTAATTGAGGTAATATTTACGTYTAGGTAGAGTTATTAACGTGACTATGCATAGATAATAACAGAGAGTAGCAGCTGTGTAAAAGAGGGGGGGCAATGCAAATAGRCTGGGTAACCATTTGATTAMATGTTCAGGAGTCTTATTGCTTGGGGGTAGAAGCTGTTTAGAAGCCTCTTGGACCTAGACTTGGCGCTCTGGTACCGCTTGCCGTGCGGTAGCAGAGAGATAACAGTCTATGATTAGGGTGGCTGGAGACTTTGACAATTTTTATGGCCTTCCTCTGACACCACCTGGTATAGAGGTCCTGGATGGCAGGAAGCTTGGCCCCAGTGATGTACTGGGCCATACGCACTACCCTCTGTATTGCCTTGTGGTTGGAGGCCGAGCAGTTGCCATACCAGGCAGTGATGCAACCAGTCAGAATGCTCTCGATGGTGCAGCTGTAGAACCTTTTGAGGATCTGAGGACCCATGCCAAATCTTTTCAGTCTCATGAGGGGGAATAGGTTTTGTTGTGCCCGCTTCACGACTGTCATGGTGTGCTTGGACCATGTTAGTTTGTTGGTGATGTGGACACCAAGGAACTTGAAGCGCTCAACCTGCTCCACTGCAGCCCCACCTGGGGGGCGGCCCGTCAGGAAGTCCAGGATCCAGTTGCAGAGGGAGGTGTATAGTCCCAGGGTCCTTAGCTTATTGATGAGCTTTCAGACACGGACAGGGAGAGGTCAGTGAAGACACTTGCCATTTGGTCAGCGCATGCTCGCAGAACACGTCCTGGTAATCCGTCTGGCCCATCGGCATTGTGAATGTTGACCTGTWTAAAGGTCTTACTCCCATCGGCTACGGAGAGCGTGATCTCACAGCCGTCTGGAACAGCTGGTGCTCTCATGCATGTTTCAGTGTTATTTGCCTCGAAGCGAGCATAGAAGTAGTTTAGCTCGTCTGTTAGGCTCGTGACACTGGGCAGCTCTCAGCTGTGCTTCCCTTTGTAGTCTGTAATGGTTTGCAAGCTCTGCCACATCCGACAAGCATCGGAGCCAGTGTAGTACAACTCTATCTTAGTCCTGTATTGACACTTTGCCTGTTTGATGGTTCGTCGAAGGGCATAGCGGGATTTATTTTAAGCTTCCGGGTTAGACTCCCGCTCCTTGAAAGCGGCTGTGCATATGTTGCCTGTAATCCTTGGCTTCTGGCTGGGATATGTATGTACGGTCACTGTGGGGACGACATCATCGATGCAGATATTGATGAACCAATGACTGATGTGACTCCTCAATGCTGTGCTTGCAAAACAGTCCTGTAGCTTAGCATCTGCTTCATCTGACCACTTTTTTATTGACCGAGTCTGGTGCTTCCTGCTTTAATTTTTGCTTGTAAGCAGGAATCAGGAGGATAGAATTCTGGTCAGATTTGCCAAATGGAGGGCAAGGGAGAGCTTTGAACAGGGCCACGACACATTAATTTTCACAAAGTTTGCTGCTTCAGTGTCTTTAGATYTTTTTGTRAGATGTTWCTATGGKATACTGAKGTATAATTACAAGCATTTCATAAGTGTCAAAGGCTTTTATTGACAATTACATGAAGTTGGTGCAAAGAGTCAATATTTGCAGTGTTGACCCTTCTTTTTCAAGACCTCTGCAATCCGCCCTGGCATGCTGTCAATTAACATCTGGGCCACATCCTGACTGATGGCAGCCCATTCTTGCATAATCAATGCTTGGAGTTTGTAAGAATTTGTGGGGTTTTGTTTGTCCACCCGAGAGATGAGATTCTCTTTTGAAGCTTGCCAGTGCTGTTATTTGACTCAATCAGCATG
>NC_036870.1:31462599-31469716 GCF_002910315.2 Salvelinus sp. IW2-2015
CCCGCCTCTTGAGGAATTCGACCACAAGTTCCAAGGGATTATGGTGATCGAGGAGACGAATTACCGCCATGGACCCCAACAATATAACAGAATCTTCTGTTCGCACACACGTTCTTATCACTTTTCCATAGTCGGAAGGCTCACCATCAGTAAAAGACATGTTCCTACACCAAACTCGAGATAGTGAAGAATGCATCTCGAGATGTAAATATGACCATTCTTACTATCATGGCTGTAGTTCTCTCTCGACAGAGTGATCTCCAGCCTTGTCCTCGTCAACACTCACAC
Source organism: Salvelinus sp. IW2-2015 (assembly GCF_002910315.2). Classification (NCBI taxonomy): domain Eukaryota; kingdom Metazoa; phylum Chordata; class Actinopteri; order Salmoniformes; family Salmonidae; genus Salvelinus; species Salvelinus sp. IW2-2015. Next base: position 31,462,888 of record NC_036870.1, read on the forward strand.
CTGTGTTAACGAGAGAATCACTGACATGATGTCAGCTGGTCCTTTGGTGGCAGGGCTGAAATGCAGTGGAAATGTTTTTTTGGGGGGATTCAGTTCATTTGCATGGCAAAGAGGGACTTTGCAATTCATCTGATCACTCTTCATAACATTCTGGAGTATGCATATATGTAAACAACAGCTGGTGCACGATATCTAAGGAAAATAAGTAAAGAAATAAATGACAAACAACGCAAAAAAAACGAACATTAAAAACCCAATCGGTTAGGAGCACTAAAACGTGAGCCATCTTCTCCGGCGCCGTCTCTGACGGGCTAAGAGAGGGTTGGATGAGGGGTGGGGAGTAGGGAGAGGGTGGTTTCCTGCCTGCTGGCAGTGACATCATCCTCTTGCGTAACATGAGGGGCCGTCTTCCTTTAGCCGCTGCTGCCATGGGAAGAACTGGTGAGGCATGGTGGGTTCTGAGCTCACTACAGCTCACCTTGCTCTGGATAGATAGACTTTGACTGTCTGGGGATCTCGAAGCTGCCTGTAACTCTCACTTACTGACTTCACTCCCTTATCGCCAGCCATCTCTCCTCCTTCTCCACGTCCTTCTCCTCCTCTCTTTTTGAAGGGAGGTGGGATAAAACGTGTGTGTGTGTGTGACTTCAAATTCAGCATAGAAACTGCTGGGCTGTGACTCAGTGCTCCTCAAGTGTGCTTTGTAAAAATAAAAAGTGTGTGTGTGTGATTTTACATAAGTATGTGTGTTGGTGCGTCCGTACTTGTGTGTGCGTGCCATGACTAACGGTCACTGACTCCCAACAACACATTCACTACTCAGATCCGTCTATAACCAGACACACAGACAGACTGAGGGTCGGCTGCTGGAGCACCACCCTGCAGAGAGAGTAACATGGTGATCCCAGGTAGCAGCAGGTCACCTGAACCACACAGCACAGCCATCAACAGCCAAACACCCATTAGTCCCCGTGCCTTAGCAACACCCATTAGTCCCCGTGCCTTAGCAACACCCATTAGTCCCCGTGCCTTAGCAGCACCCATTAGTCCCTGTGCCTTAGCAGCACCCATTAGTCCCCGTGCCTTAGCAGCACCCATTAGTCCCTGTGCCTTAGCAGCACCCATTAGTCCCCGTGCGTTAGCAGCACCCATTAGTCCCCATGCGTTAGCAACACCCATTAGTCCCCGTGCCTTAGCAACACCCATTAGCACATTAGCAACACCCATGTGCCTTAGCAAACACCCATTAGTCCCGTGCCTTAGCAACACCCATTAGTCCCGTGCGTTAGCAGCACCCATTAGTCCCCGTGCGTTAGCAGCACCCATTAGTCCCTGTGTGTTAGCAGCACCCATTAGTCCCCGTGTGTTAGCAACACATTAGTCCCCGTGCGTTAGCAGCACCCATTAGTCCCCGTGCGTTAGCAGCACCATTAGTCCTGTGTCTTAGCAGCACCCATTAGTCCCCGTGCGTTAGCAGCACCATTAGTCCCCGTGTGTTAGCACACCCATTAGTCCCCGTGCCCTTAGCAGACCCATTAGTCCCCGTGCGTTAGCAGCACCCATTAGTCCCCGTGCCTTAGCACACCCATTAGTCCCCGTGCGTTAGCAGCACCCATTAGTCCCCGTGTCTTAGCAGCACCCATTAGTCCCCGTGCGTTAGCAGCACCCATTAGTCCCGCGTGTTAGCAGCACCCATTAGTCCCGTGTCTTAGCAGCACCCATTAGTCCCCGTGTCTTAGCAGCACATTAGTCCCGTGCGTTAGCAGCACCCATTAGTCCCCGTGCGTTAGCAGCACCCATTAGTCCCCGTGTGTTAGCAGCACCATTAGTCGTGTAGCACACCCATTAGTCCCCCGTGCGTTAGCCGCACCCATTAGTCCCGTGCGTTAGCACACCCATTAGTCCCTGTGCGTTAGCAGCACCCATTAGTCCCCGTGCGTTAGAGCACCCATTAGTCCACGTGCGTTAGCAGCACCCATTAGTCCCCGTGTGTTAGCAGCACCCATTAGTCCCGTGCGTTAGCAGCACCCATTAGTCCCTGTGTGTTAGCAGCACCCATTAGTCCCCGTGCGTTAGCAGCACCAATTAGTCCCCGTGTGTTTAGCAGCACCCATTAGTCCCGGTGTGTTAGCAGCACCCATTAGTCCCGTGCGTTAGCGACCCATTAGTCCCTGTGTGTTAGCAGCACCCATTAGTCCCCGTGCGTTAGCAGCACCATTAGTCCCCGTGTGTTAGCAGCACCCATTAGTCCCCGTGCCTTAGCAGCACCCATTAGTCCCTGTGTGTTAGCAGCACCCATTAGTCCCCGTCGTTTAGCAGCACCATTAGTCCCCGTGCTTAGCAGCACCCATTAGTCCCCGTGCTGTAGCAGCACCCATTTAGTCCGTGTCTTAGCAGCACCCATTAGTCCCGTGCGTTAGCAGCACCCATTAGTCCCCGTGTCTTAGCAGCACCCATTAGTCCCCGTGTCTTAGCAGCACCCATTTAGTCCCCGTGCGTTAGCAGCACCCATTAGTCCCTGTGCGTTAGCAGCACCCATTAGTCCCTGTGTGTTAGCACACCCATTAGTCCCGTGCGTTAGAGGACCCATTAGTCCCCGTGCGTTAGCAAGCACCCCATTAGTCCCGTGCGTTAGCAGCACCCATTAGTCCCCGTGCGTTAGCAGCACCCATTAGTCCCGTGCGTTAGCAGCACCCATTAGTCCCCGTGTGTTAGCAGCACCCATTAGTCCCGTGTGTTAGCAGCACCATTAGTCCCCGTGCGTTAGCAGCACCCATTAGTCTGTGTTAGCAGCACCCATTAGTCCCTGTGGTTAGCAGCACCCATTAGTCCCCGTGCGTTAGCAGCACCCATTAGTCCCCGTGTGTTAGCAGCACCCATTAGTCCCCGTGCCGTTAGCAGCACCCATTAGTCCCTGTGTGTTAGCAGCACCCATTAGTCCCGCGTGCGTTAGCAGCACCCATTAGTCCCGTGTGTTTAGCAGCACCCATTAGTCCCCGTGCGTTAGCAGCACCCATTAGTCCCGTGCCTTAGCAGCACCATTAGTCCCTGTGTGTTAGCAGCACCCATTAGTCCCCGTGCGTTAGCAGCACCCATTAGTCCCCGTGCCTTAGCAGCACCCATTAGTCCCCGTGCCTTAGCAGCACCCATTAGTCCCCGTTTGTTAGCAGCACCCATTAGTCCCTGTGTGTTAGCAGCACCCATTAGTGCCCGTGCCTTAGCAGCACCCATTAGTCCCCGTGTGTTAGCAGCCCTCATTGTGTATGTTTGAACTTTTATTGTCCTCGTCGGCTAGTGAAGTGAGAGCGTGTTGTGCAGCAGCAGATAGTATATACACAGGACAGATCAATGTGTATTTATAGCTGCTGTGGTGGCGTGGGAGGTTGCTGCTCATCACAAGTGGGTTAGTGGCTAATCTGATGTTGACTGTGTGTGTGTGTGTGTGTGTGTGTGTGTGTGTGTGTGTGTGTGTGTGTGTGTGTGTGTGTGTGTGTGTGTGTGTGTGTGTGTGTGTGTGTGTGTGTGTGTGTGTGTCCCTCCCCACACATGAATAGGAATTAGTCACCAGAGCTTCTTTAGCTCCTGCATCCTGCTTTGTTTTAGATTATTTTTTTTTTTTTTACGAATGTTGTTGCTCTGGTAGGAGAAGTCTGCACAGTGGCAGTCAGGGCTTTCCCTGATTTCAGAACAGGGATTACAAAGGACAGCGAGGGAGAGAGGGCAGGAAAGCAAAGACAGAAAGAGAAGGGAAGTGGGACTTCTAGCTGGTGCTCAAGCAGAAGGAGAGGCAGTCAGAAGTGAGAACCGAAAGCTACGACTCTTATCTCAACTCACTCTGTAGAGGTTTGAGTGAGCGAGTTCTCAGACAGACAGACAGACGTTGGCCGGACGCTCTCTCTACGTTCCACTCCGCTGTGGCGTTTCATGAGTTGAGGAGAGGGCAGGAAAGCATGTCAGACAGTTATTGGTCGAGGAGGAGAGTGTATGGCTGACTTACTGAGGGGGTAATGTCAGGTGTTCCTCAGTAAACTACGTGTTATCTGACTGAGGAGAGAAGACACACAGAGACTTCAGAACAGATTCTGACCACAGAACAGTTTTCTGCCGTTTGCGAAGGTATTGTGATGTGCGTGTCTTTGTGCGCCTCTTTCATAGACTGTGTGTGTGTTGAGTTTTTTGTTGTTGAGTGTGTGTGTTTGATTTATGGCTGTGTGTTATTGCAACAGGATTACAGTATGTACTCCTACAYTGGAGGTTGAGTTTTTCAGTTTCCTCCTACTGTATCTCTGGTTCTCATTGATCCCCTCTTTTGTTTACCTCCTCTCCTGTCTGGTCTACTCAAGAAAGCCATTGGTCATCTACAAAACATACAGAATGCTGCAGCACGGATACTGACCAAGACCAGACAGAGAGCTCACATTACACCGGTTTTAACATCTCTGTACTGGCTGCCTGTGAGTTTTAGAATTAATTTAAAGATTATTTTATTGGTTTTTAAATCAATCCATAATTGTGCACCCCAATACATGGCAGACATGCTTTTACGTTCTGTACCCAGTAGATTCCTCTGGCACAGGTCCTTTAACTCTCCCAAAGCCCAGAACCAAGAGGCACGGAGAGTCAGCCTTTAGTTACTATGCCCCCAGCCTCTGGAATAGCCTGCCACAGAACCTGAGGGGGACCGAAACTGTGGACATATTTAAAAGAGATCTTACAACACACCGGTAATATTCTATCCAGGTGGAGGTGGGATTGATGGCCTTCTTTTCTCATGTTCTTTTTAATCGTTTTTGAAAGATAAGAGCAGGGTGGTATGTTATGGATGGTGTGTAACATCTTAGAGGCCTGTGTGTTTATAAGTGTAATAAGTCAAAATAGCAAGCATATGTTGTTCATCACAACATGGTGGTGTTGTTCTGTCATCACAACCTGGAGGTGGTGGTGTTCTGTCGTCACAACCTGGAGGTGGTGGTGTTCTGTCGTCACAACCTGGAGGTGGTGGTGTTCTGTCGTCACATCCTATTGTGTACTGTCGTCACAACCTGGAGGTGGTGGTGTTTCTGTCGTCACAACCTGGAGTGGGGTGTGTCTGTCGTCACAACCTGGAGTGGTGTGTTCTGTCGTCACAACCTGGAGGTGGTGGTGTTCTGTCGTCACAACCTGGAGGTGGTGGTGTTCTGTCGTCACAACCTGGAGGTGGTGGTTTCTGTCGTCACAACCTGGAGGTGGTGGTGTTCTGTCGTCACAAACCGGAGGTGGTGGTGTTCTGTCGTCACAACCTGGAGGTGGTGGTGTTCTGTCGTCACAACCTGGAGGTGGTGGTGTTCTGTCGTCACAAACTGGAGGTGGAGGTGTTCTGTCGTCACAACCTGGAGTGGTGGTGTTCTGTCGTCACAACCTGGAGGTGGTGGTGTTCTGTCGTCACAACCTGGAGGTGGTGGGTGTTCTGTCGTCACAACCTGGAGGTGGTGGTGTTCTGTCGTCACAACCTGGAGGTGGTGGTGTTCTTCGTCACAACACACCTGGAGGTGGTGGTGTTCTGTCGTCACAACCTGGAGGTGCGTGGGGTTCTGTCGCACAACCTGGAGGTGGTGGTGTTCTGTCGTCACAACCTGGAGGTGGTGGTGTTCTGTCGTACAACCTGGAGGTGGTGGTGTTCTGTCGTCACAACCTGGAGGTGGGGTGTTCTGTCGTCACAACCTGGAGGTGGTGGTGTTCTGTCGTCACAACCTGGAGGTGGTGGTTTCTGTCGTCACAACCTGGAGGTGGTGTGTTCTGTCGTCACAACCTGGAGGTGGTGGTGGTGTTCTGTCGTCACAACCTGGAGGTGGTGGTGTTCTTCGTCACAACCTGGAGGTGGTGGTGGTGTTCTGTCGTCACAACCTGGAGGTGGTGTGTTCTGTTGTCACAACCTGGAGGTGGTGGTGTTCTGTCGTCACAACCTGGAGGTGGTGGTGTTCTGTCGTCACAACCTGGAGGTGGAGGTGTTCTCGTTCACAACTGGAGGTGGTGGTGTTCTGTCGTCACAACCTGAGGTGTGGGGTGTTCTGTCGTCACAACCTGGAGGTGGTGGTGTTCTGTCGTCACAACCTGGAGGTGGTGGTGTTCTGTCGTCACAACCTGGAGTGTGGTGTTCTGTCGTCACAACCTGGAGGTGGTGGTGTTTCTGTCGTCACAACCTGGAAGTGGAGGTGGTGTTCTGTCGTCACAACCTGGAGGTGGTGGTGTGTGTTCTGTCGTCACAACCTGGAGGTGGAGGTGTTCTGTCGTCACAACCTGGAGGGTGGTGGTGTTCTGTCGTCACAACCTGGAGGTGGTGGTGTTCTGTCGTCACAACCTGGAGGTGGGGTGTTCTGTCGTCACAAACCTGGAGGTGGTGGTGTTCTGTCGTCACAACCTGGAGGTGGTGGTGTTCTGGCGTCACAACCTGGAGGTGGGGTGTGTTCTGTCGTCACAACCTGGAGTGGTGGTTGTGTTCTGTCGTCACAACCTGGAGGTGGTGGTGTTCTGTCGTCACAACCTGGAGGGTGGTGGTGTTCTGTCGTCACAACCTGGAGGTGGTGGTGTTCTGTCGTCACAACCTGGAGGGTGGTGGTGTTCTGTCCACAACCTGGAGGTGGGGTGTTCTGTCGTCACAACCTGGAGGTGGTGTGGTGTTCTGTCGTCACAACCTGGAGGTGTGGTGTTCTGTCGTCACAACCTGGACGGTGGTGGGTGGTGTTCTGTCGTCACAACCTGGAGTGGTGGGTGTTCTGTCGTCACAACCTGGAGGTGGTGGTGTTTCTGTCGTCACACTGGAGGTGGTGGTGTTCTGTCATCACAACCTTGA
>NC_036870.1:31470620-31490613 GCF_002910315.2 Salvelinus sp. IW2-2015
ACCTGGAGGTGGTGGTTTCTTTCGTCACAACCTGGAGGTGGTGGTGTTCTGTCGTCACAACCTGGAGGTGGTGTGTGTTCTGTCGTCACAACCTGGAGGTGGGGTGTTCTGTCGTCACAACCTGGAGGTGGGGTGTTCTGTCGTCACAACCTGGAGGTGGAGGTGTTTCTGTCTCACACCTGGAGGTGGGGTGTTCTGTCGTCCACAACCTGGAGGTGGAGGTGTTCTGTCGTCACAACCTGGAGTGGTGGTGTTTGTCGTCACAACTGGAGGTGGTGGTGTTCTGTCGTCACAACCTGGAGGTGGTGGTGTTCTGTCGTCACAACCTGGAGGTGGTGGTGTTCTGTCGTCACAACCTGGAGGTGGTGTGTTCTGGTCGTCACAACCTGGAGGTGGTGGGTGTTCTGTCGTCACAACCTGGAGGTGGGTGGTGTTCTGTCTCACAACCTGGAGGTGGTGGGTTCTGTCGTCACAACCTGGAGGTGGTGGTTCTTGCTGTCGTCACAACCTGGAGGTGGTGGTGTTCTGTCTCACAACCTGGAGGTGGTGGTGTTCTGTCGTCACAACCTGGAGTGGTGGTGTTCTGTCGTCACAACCTGGAGGTGGAGGTGTTCTGTCTCACAACCTGGAAGTGGTGGTGGTGCTCTGTCATCACAACCTGGAGGTGGTGGTGGTGTCTGTCGTCACAACCTGGAGGTGTGGTGGTGCTCTGTCATCACAACCTGGAGGTGGTGGGTGTTCTGTCGTCACACCGTGGAGGTGGTGGTGGTGCTCTGTATCACAACCTGGAGTGGTGGTGGTGTCTGTCTCACAAACCTGGAGGTGGGTGTGGTTTCTGTCGTCACAACCTGGAGGTGGTGGTGGTGTCTGTTCGTCACAACCTGGAGGTGGTTGTGTTTCTGTCGTCACAACCTGGAGGTGGTGGTGGTGTTCTGTCGTCACAACCTGGAGGTGGTGGTGTTCTGTCTCACAACCTGGAGGTGGTGGTGTCTGTCGTCACAACTGGAGGTGGAGGTGGTGTTCTGTCGTCACAACCTGGAGGTGGAGTGGGATGGTTTCTGCGTCACAACCTGAGGGTGGTGTTCTGTCGTCACAACCTGGAGGTGGAGGTGGTGTTCTGTCGTCACAACCTGGAGGTGGTGGTGTTCTGTCGTCACAACCTGGAGGTGGGGTGTTTCTGTCGTCACAACTGGCAGGTGAGGTGTGTGGTGTTCTTGCGTCACAACCTGGAGGTGGTGGTGTTCTGTCGTCACAACCTGGAGGTGGTGGTGTTCTGTCGTCACAACCTGGAGGTGATGGTGTTCTGTCGTCACAACCTGGAGGTGGGGTGTTCTGTCGTCACAACCTGGAGGTGTGGTGTTCTGTCGTCACAACCTGGAGGTGGTGGTGTTCTGTCGTCACAACCTGGAGGTGGTGGTGTTCTGTCGTCACAACCTGGAGGTGGTGTGTTCTGTCGTCACAACCTGGAGTGGGTGTTCTGTCGTCACAACCTGGAGTGGTGGTGTTCTGTCGTCACAACCTGGAGGTGGTGGTGTTCTGTCGTCACAACCTGGAGGTGGTGGTGGTGTTCTGTCGTCACAACCTGGAGGGGTGGTGGTGTTCTGTCGTCACAACCTGGAGGTGGTGGTGTTCTGTCGTCACAACCTGGAGGTGTGTGTTCTGTCGTCACAACCTGGAGGTGGTGGTGTTCTGTCGTCACAACCTGGAGGTGGTGGTGTTCTGTGTCTACAACCTGGAGGTGGGTGGTGTTCTGTCGTCACAACCATCTCTCTCTTTGGTGGTGGTGTTCTGTCGTCACAACCTGGAGGTGGAGGTGTTCTGTTATCACAACATCTCGTTCTGTCTGCTGGCCATGAAATTGGCAGGCTGGTTGATGTCAGTCAGGGGCTAACAACGCTAAATACAAACTACTAATTCAGTCAGTCCATTCAGTGAATGACTGACTCCTTAAAGCAAGGCTTACTTACTGCACGTGGTTGTGTGGTGTTTAACCAATGGGCAGAGTGATGCGGTGCCATCGACAAGATGATCTCAGACAGGATGAGCTGCTGCTGGATTGTTACAGTTAACAGTTACAGCCAAGTTCCTTAGATGAGAGGTGTGTGTGGATGGGCGGATGGGTGGGTGGAGGTGGTCTTGACTGACTCTTCCACACACCATGAGCTCATCAGATCTCCACTAGCCATGGTCTCCCTGCTTTACTTAATGATGCCGTTTTTAATGACATAATCCTCCTGTAACTTCTGGTGGTGGAGGCTCTCCATCCTCCTCGACATGGAAGCATTTATACCCTCTGCTAGGCTGTGTAAATATACCACCCAAGTCTCTATATAGTGCACTACGTTTGACCAGGGCCCATAGGGCTCGGATCAAAGGTAGTGTACAATGTAGTGAATAGGTTGCCATTAGGAACGCAGTCCTAGATTTCCCTCAGAGGGTGAGCAGTTACTATCCCTTTATTGGCAGCATTTAGAATGGTGGGGAAAACAAAATGGTGGTAAAAAGAAAATGGTGGGGGAAAACATGCATATAGGATTTTTGTTATGTCATTACCATCTGGGTGCAGAAATACTCTGTAACAGTGGTCTGATACGATGACGTCAACATAATGTTCAGAGGATATCTCTTTGTTTTGATCCAAAAAGAGTTGGAGTGGAAAAATAGACTAGAAAAGGGGGAAGGAGTGGAGGGGGAGAGAGATGGAAAGATTGAGAATGCGTTCCTCGGCTCTCCTCTCTCAGCGGTGTTCTGCTAGGTGTGATTATGTAACGTTACCGTCTGCCTGCCTGTCGGTGAGGAAGGCACCGGATAATAGCGTGAGGTCTGGTCAAAAGTAGTGCACTATATAGGGATTAGGGACACAACCAGAGCAGCTGCTGTAAACCCCAGAGGGAAGCTACTGAGCTGGCCACCAGTCTCCCTAGGCCTGCCCACAGCACCCAGACACCAGTACAGTGCCAGTCTCCCTAGGCATGCCCACAGCACCCAGACACCAGTACAGTGCCAGTCTCCCTAGGCATGCCCACAGCACCCAGACACCAGTACAGTGCCAGTCTCCCTAGGCATGCCTCACAGGCACACAGCCAGCACAGAGGCAGACAACATATTACAGAACAGTGCACCAGAACAGTACACCGGAACACCAGAACAGTACACCAGAACAGTACACCAGAACACCAGAACAGTGCACCAGAACAGTACACCAGAACACCAGAACAGTACACCAGTACACCAGAACAGTGCACCGGAACAGTACACAGAACAGTACACCAAAACAGTACACCAGAGCACCAGAACAGTACACCAGAACAGTACACCAGAACAGTACACCAGAACAGTACACCAGAACACCAGAACAAACACCAGAACCAGTACACCAGAACGTACACCAGAACACCAGAACCAGTACACCAGACACAGAAAACAGTACACCAGAAACCAACAGTGCACCGACACATACACCAGAACACCAGACACCAAGAACAGTACACAAGGGGGGGAATCAGACACCAGAACACCAGAACAGAACACCAGAACAGTACACCAGAACACCAGAACAGTACACCAGAACACCAGAACAGTACACCAGTACACCAGAACAGTACACCAGAACACCATTTGAATATTGTCCTTTGTCCCATTGATGCAGTTCTGATCGTAAACCGTATTTGACACAAACACTGCTATGCAGCCGATAGAATAGCCCCTGAGAGAATAGCCTATGAGAGAATAGCCTCTGAGAGAATAGAAAGTGAATGGTAATAGAGGCCAGGCAGGCTTCTTGAATACAGTTTTTTTTTTCATCTTTTATTTTGTCACTTTGGATTGCTTCCAGAATGTTATATACTGAACAAAGATATAAATGCAACATGCAACAATTACAATGATTTACTGAGTTAAAGTTCATATTAGGAAATCATTCAATTGAAATAAATTCATTAGGCCCTAATCTGTGGATTTCACATGACTGGGCAGGGGCACAGCCATGTGTGGGCCTGGGAGGGCATAGGCCCACCCACTTGGGAGCCAGGCTCACACACTGGGCAGCCAGGCCCAGCCAATCAGAACAAGTTTTCCCCCACAAAAGGGCGTTATTACAGACAGAAGTACTCCTCAGTTTCATCAGCTGTTCAGGTGGCTGGTCTCAGATGATCCAGCAGGTGAAGAAGCCGGATGTGGAGGTCCTAGGCTGTCATGGTTACACGTGGTCTGCAGTTGTGAGGCCAGTTGGACGTACTGCCAAATTCTCTAAAACGATGTTGGAGGTGGCTTATGGTAGATAAATTAACATTAAATTATCTAGCAACAGCTCTATTGGACATTCCTGCAGTCAGCATACCAATTGCACGCTCCCTCAAAAATTGAGACATCTGTGGCATTGTGTTGTGTGACAGAACTGCACATTTTAGTGGCCTTTTATTGTCCCCAGCACAAGGTGCAGCTGTGTAATGATCATGCTGTTTAATCAGCTTCTTGATATGCCACACCTGTCAGGTGGATGGATTATCTTGACAAAGGAGAAATGCTCACTAACAGGGATAGAAACAAATTTGTAGCACATTTATTTCAGCTCATGAGTTAAGGGACCAACACTTTACATGTTGTGTTTTATATTTTTGTTCAGTGTAGTAACACCACAGCTGTTAACATAAACAACACAGTCAGAGTTGTTTGCCAGGTCTGAGAGAGAATTTTTTTTAAACTGTCTCCCAGAAACCTGTATCTCCACTTCACCTGTTGAGTGAGAAGTTGGGCAGAAGGAAGTTGACACACACACACACACACACAGTACACAGTACACAGTACACACACACACACAGTACACACACATAGTACACACACGTACACACACACACACTGGGGAAATACAGTGTTTGGCTTGTGGCATTGTTGAGTGTGTCGTGTCTTTGGCATCATTAAATTGAAGACTGTTATTTTATCAAATCAATTCTGTATTTATTATTACGGGAATAAACAAATCATGTAAGTGTAATTAACTAGGAAGTTGGGGCACCAAGGAAAATCTTCAGATTACAAAGTTATACTTTTCCTAATATAATTTTTCAGATATTTTAATATCTGATCAATTAGTCTTCGAATTAATTATTCTTTACCTCACYTTAGTCTCATTCCAAACATCGTAAATGGTTGGTTATCTGCACCAACCCAGCCTTTACTATGAATCATCCATACACCAATTGTCTTAATCATTAATTTACTAACTAACTAAATAATCACAGAAATGCATAAACAAACAAACAGTAGATATGGTTACAAGGAAATGATAGGGGAGGTTCCCTAGTGGGCTAAGCCAATAGGACGGCTTGGTGGACAAAGGGAAGTGGGTGGGGACTGAAGGGCGGGAAYGACAAAAAGGAGTCACTACACAGTTGATAATTATATTAATTGAAATGCTAATCCTTTGCACATGAACGCTCACTCATTCGGGAATAATTGAAATCAATATATATTTATGCTCAGTGTGTCGTTGTGATCTCTGTTGGAATCATCCGTCTTTCTGTCGGASAGTTCGTCCGAGCGTCTCTCTCTCTGCTTCCCTGAAGCCTTTCGTMGTTAGAATGGATGCTTCAGAGTACCATTCAGAAATGTTCTCAAAGAATTGATGTTTCGGCGGTTGTCGGTCTTCGCATCCCAGGCTGACATAATTTCTAGCTGCAGACTAGTAATTAGTATCTAAGATTTGCTCTTATTCTGTCGGGATCGATAGTCTGAGTTTAACCATTTCCCGCCGTGTAGCCAATGCTCCAGGTGGTATGGTTAGGAATTCAACAACCATTACAACCTTAGCTTATGCTGAGGTTTTTGTGGTCTGAACTCAACCTGTGCCCCCTCGGTGTCCATTGAGGTAGGCATGGTCTGAAGTGGGTTTCTTCAGGTGGGGGTTTTATCCGTAACAGTAGAAAAGGGCTGTCCCATGAGCCAGATCATGTCTGTGTTCATGGGGGCGGGCCAATGACTTAGTTAAACTTGAAAGGGATTACAATTCTCTCACATTAACGGTTTAACATAGCATTACATTTCACAAATAGTTTAATCTTATCTCATTCATTTTATACAATAATTAGACGCAACCCTCATAACGGAGGCTCCTGTATAAACATAGTTATGGTAATGTGGCTGTATTGTCTTTCATGAGGTCACAAACATGAAACAAAACGGACCGGGTCGTAGCTGGTTTCTCCACCGACCYMTTKCACATTCTCCAAAACATGGARATTGTTCAGTTCTCAAGTTCTGTGATGTAGAAGAAGTTCCTTTGTTCTACTGTGGAACTCTCTCTCTATACTGCCTGGCCAGGGGTATAGATTTATGACCTGAGATAACAACCTGGGTGTAGGAGAGATAGCGAGAGGGATGCCACGATCTATACCCAGAAAGGGTCACGTCATGACAAGTGTCAGAGGTCAATGTTGGTCCAGGTCCTGTTGTGTGTGTTCAGACAATTAACATTGTGTGCATGTGTATGTGTGTGTGTGTGCGCATTCATTTCTGTGTTTGTTTGTGTGTGTGTGTGRGTGGACTGCTGCCAGAGAGACTGGTTCCCCAGGGTTAGAGGGGCTGGCCAGGGTTAACTGCTGCTAATTGCCTACTGCCCACAGCAATGTGGTAGATGAGAGTAGAGGGGACTGGGAGCATCTAGTCCACTCTCACTCAGAGAGAACTGGATTAAAGGCCAGGGATGAGAGAACTGACATGGTTGGAATGGAATAGTGTTCCTGTTGCCTTCAGTTTTCACACGAGGTAACTACTGCTGCTTTCAGTTGTTAGTTGACCAGGACCTTAGATCTATCTGGCTCGCTCCTCAAGACCAAATTACTGACCAGGACCTTGGAGATCTACTGCTCGCTCCTCAAGAACCAAAGTTACTGGACCAGGACCTTAGAGATCTACCTGGCTCTCGCTCCTCAAGACCAAATTACTTGACCAGGACCTTGAGAGATCTACTGGCTCGCTCCTCAAGACCAAATTACTGACCAGGACCTTAGAGATCTACCTGGCTCGCTCCTCAAGACCAAATTACTGACCAGGACCTTGGAGATCTACCTGGCTCGCTCCTCAAGACAAATTACTGACCAGGACCTTAGAGATCTTACCTGGCTCGCTCCTCAAGACCAAATTACTGACCAGGACCTTGGAGATCTACCTGGCTCGCTCCTCAAGACCAAATTACTGACCAGGACCTTAGAGATCTACCTGGCTCGCTCCTCAAGACCAAATTACTGACCAGGACCTTGAGATCTACCTGGCTCGCTCCTCAAGACCAAATTACTGACCAGGACCTTGGAGATCTACCTGGCTCGCTCCTCAAGACCAAATTACTGACCAGGACCTGAGATCTACCTGGCTCGCTCCTCAAGACAAATTACTGACCAGGACCTTGGAGATCTACCTGGCTCGCTCCTCAAGACCAAATTACTGACCAGGACCTTAGAGACTACCTGGCTCGCTCCTCAAGACCAAATTACTGACCAGGACCTTGAGATCTACCTGGCTCGCTCCTCAAGACCAAATTACTGACCAGGACCTTAGAGATCTACCTGGCTCGCTCCTCAAGACCAAATTACTGACCAGGACCTTGGAGATCTACACTACATGACCAAAAGTTGAACATCTCATTCCAAAATCATGAGCATTAATATGGAGTTGGAAGGCTTTCAACTAGATGTTGGAATATTGCTGCGGGGACTTGCTTCCTTTCAGCCACAAGAGCATTAGTGTGGTTGGGCACTGATGTTGGGCGATTAGGCCTGGCTCGCAATCGGTGGGATTGAGATCAGGGCTCTGTGCAGGCCAGTCAAGTTCTTCCACAATGATCTTTACAAAACATTTATGTATAGACCTCGCTTTGTGCACGGGGGCATTGTCATGCTGAAATGGGAAAAGGCCTTCCCCAAACTATTGCCACAAAGTTGGAAGCACAGAATCGTCTATAATTTCATTGTATGCTGTAGTGTTAAGATTTCACTGGAACTAAGGGATCTCGCCTGATTCATGAAAAACAGCCACAGACCATTATTACTCCTCCACCAAACTTTACAGTTGGCACTATGCATTGTGGCAGGTAGCGTTCTCCCGGCATCCGCCAAACCCTGATTCGTCCATCGGATTGCCAGATGGTYYAGGGTGAGTTATCACTCCAGAGAACCAATGGCGGCAAGCTATACACCACTCCAGCCTATGCTTGGCATTGTGCATGGCTATCTTAGGCTTGTGTCCGGCTGCTCGACCATGGAAACCCATTTCATGAATGTCCACAGTTCTTGTGCTGACGTTGCGTCCAGAGGCAGTTTGGAACTCGGTAGTCCAGTCTTTCAAATCGAGGACTTGCGATTTTCACTCACTAGACGCTTCAGCGATCCCGTTCTGTGAGCTTGTGTGGCCTACCACTGCGTTGTTGAACCGTCGTTGCTCCTAGACCAGGTGTGCCCAACCTTCTTTGACGTGAGATCTACTTCTTCATTTGCCAGCCTGATGAGATCTACCKGTCTCTAAATCTAAACCAAACAACACAATATATGAAACGCAACACACCACTGAGTATGAACCTGATGCAATGAATCCTATTTGATACCCAAATATAATGTGGATCAATAACATGTTTTCCACAAATAATTGCAACTCATTTAATTTCCTACCTTTTTAGTGTGACTTTTGGCATTGGGTGGAGGCAAGTTGTTTTTCCTAGTCAATGCTGGAGCAGTTTATTGCCAGTCTCATGCAGGCCACAAAGTGGTCATCCACCATAGTAGATCTGGACTTTATTATCTTCATGTGAGACAATGCAGACTCAGAGGTAGGTTGATCCAAACAAGGGCTGATATGTTGAGAGCACATCTTCTTACGTTGGGATACTTCTCCTCTAGCWGCTCCCAGAACTCTTCATCTCAGTGGCTGCCCTGGATTTCAGCTGAATGTCATTTTGAAGGGTGAACATTTCAGTTTCTGCTATAGTTGTGTCCAACTGAAAAAGTGATCCCATTTTGGAGGCAATGACTTCCACATTTATGTCTCTGCCAAAACGGATATTATATATACGTGGCAATAGGCTCAAGTGATGCAAAGTCAGTGAAACGACTGTCAAACTCAGATAGTCGGTTACAGGTAGTCGGTTACAGAACAGCGTGGTAGTCGGTTACAGAACAGCCTGGTAGTCGGTTACAGAACAGCGTGGTAGTCGGTTACAGAACAGCGTGGTAGTCGGTTACAGAACTGTTCGTGGTAGTCGGTTACATGAGAACAGGCCTGGTAGTCGGTTACGAGAACAGCCTGGTATCGGTAACGGCTGTGTTAAGAGCCGGTACAGCGTACAGAAGCAGCTGGTAGTGAACGGTTACAGAACAGCCGTGTTTAATGCGGTTACAGAACAGCTGTAGTCGGTTACAGAACAGCGTGTTAGGGTACAGACGCGTGTTTAGTCGGTTACACAGAACACGCGATGGATAGTCGGTTACAGAACAGCGTGGTAGTCGGTTATGCGAGAAACGTGAGAAGCTTCAGAGCGATGGTCGGTAGGCAGGTTGGGTACTTCACTGTCGCGAATTGAGTCCGACGTAACAGCCTGGTAGTCGGTTACAGAACAGCTGTCGTTACAGAGGTGTTCGGTTACAGAACAGCGTGTTAGTCGGTTACAGAACAGCGTGGTAGTCGGTACAGGAAACAGCCTGGTAGTCGGTTACAGAACAGCGTGGTAGTCGGTTACAGAACAGCGTGGTAGTCGGTTACAGAACAGCGTGGTAGTCGGTTACAGAGACAGCGTGGGGTAGACGGGTTACAGAACAGCCGAGGTGTAGTCGGTTACAGAACAGCGTGGTAGTTCGGTTACAGAGAACACGCGTGGCTTAGTCGGTTACAGAACAGCTGGTTAAGTTCGGTTGGAGAAAGCGTTAGTCGGTTACAGAACAGCGTGGTAGTCGGTACGATGAATCTATCGCACGATTAGTAGTCATGAGCAGTCTTGGGATATCCGGTGTATATTTACAGCGTAGAGCAGCACAGAGTTACGCCGCACACGCGTGAGCGCATGTCGGTTTACACAGAACAGACGTGGTAGTCGGTTACGAGAACAGCATGGTAGTCGGTTTTACAGAACAGCGTAGGGTAGTCGGTTACAGAACAGCGTGGTGTCGGCTGTTACCAGGAGAGATTCAGCAGTGTGGCTAGAGGAGGATTATTGACAGTGGTGTTTCGAATGAATTTAGCGACAAACTCACAACCCCCGTGCTGAACTTTCCTGGACTAGTGATGACTGATCATTTGTCCAAATGGCACCCATCCTTATGGGCTCCTGGTCAACAGTAGTGCACTATATAGGGAATAGGGTGCATTTGGGGAGAGCTAGTGCGAGTATTGAGTGTTAGAGCTTCTCCAAACTATTTGCCTCCGCTATGACTGTACTGCATCGCAGCGTAGAGCTTAGCTTTTGTCAAGTGTGCAAAGAAGACAAGGCAATCTCGTGCTAAAGTATTTCTAATTAATTAACGTGATTAGAGAATGTATGAAGGAAAACTTATCATAGTCTGAGCCGAACGACAGCCCCCCCCCCCCCCCCTCCCATATTTCCTCCACTGATCTGAAGAGTTTGTGTGTGTGTGCGTGTGTGACTGTGTGGTGTGTGTGTGACTGTGTGTGTGGTGTGACTGTGTGTTGAAGTTGGTTTTCAACGGATTCTAATGAAACGTGCTTCTTGCCCCACACGGCCCAGGTCTCCTTGGTCACCGTTGATAACTTGCTGGCCGTCACTCTGTGGAGTCAGTTGAGTGGAACCAGCAGTTGGATGTTAGTTCTGGTTCACGGCCCCCAGGAGAACCCAGCAATGGGGAACTTGAGAGTTACCCGATCGATTTTTACGTGTGGCTTTTTTCATTCCTCTTTTGGGTTTTACACAATGAAAATAAGAAGTGGGTGACTGTGTAGTACTGTACAGTTGGGACGGCTGTAGCTTTTCAATGGTCATTCTCTCCCCTGTCAAATACAATTAGGGAAAAGTGGCAAAAAATCTAATATTAAATTAAATATCTTCCAGAAATGCTATTTTTTCAGCTCCATAATCACACCCTTCATGATCGGCTATAGAGAAAACAATGATCATTTATCTCTGCTTGGCCATGTGTGTGCTGCTTTGGCAGTCTGTCTCTCTATTCATACAGGAAATATTTTCAGAGGCTAAATATGTCTTGTCTAACAGAGATGGAAGTTACAGAATTCACATTCGTGGCCACCCCCGCTTGCGCCACGCACCACACACACACACACACAACACACACACACACACACACACCACACACACACACACACACACAACACACACACACACACACCACACACAACAACACACACACACAGTCAGTGCTTGGTGGTACGTGTGTGTGTTGGAAATCAAATGTGTGTTTTGACTAGGTGTTGTTTGGAAGTGGTTGATCTGTTGCTTTGTGAAAATGCATGTTGCGTGGGCCTGTGTTTGGTTTGTTCACATGTAGAGCCACATGATTATCTGTCAGTGTTTTCTGCCTATAGACTTGTGACCTGTCTCCTCATTACATTGGAACAGTGAGTGGTGGAGAAAACCACATCGCAGCGAATGACGTCCTGCCTTTAGTGTGCCGTTCGTTTGCTTGCTGACGTGGTGTGTGTTTTAGAGCAACCCCACCGGGTTGACTGCTTGTCATTTTCTCCCTGTAGACCGGTTCACACATTGCAGCCGGTACTCCTGTTCAGAGGTGCTACGTACTCTTGTCTGGCAAACACTACTAGTGTTTCCATGCCATTAATGGCTGCTTGAGTACAAAATGGCACCTTATTCCCTATATAGTTGTCCGTGTCTTTGGCATCATTAAATTGAAGACTGTTATTTTATCAAATCAATTCTCTGTAATTATTATTACGTGATTAAAACTAATAATGTAAGTGTAATTAACGTAGGAAGTCGGGGCACCAAGGAAAATCTTCAGATTACAAAGTTTAATTTTCCTAATATAACTTTTTCAGATAATTTTAATATCTGATCAATTAGTCTTCTAATTAATGAATTATTCTTTACCTCTCGTTAATCTCATTCCAAACGTCGTAAGTTGTTGGTTATCTGCATGAACCCAGTCTTCACTATGAATCATCCATACATCAATTGTCTTAATCATTTATTTACTAACTAACTAAACAATCACAGAAGTGCATAAACAAACAAACAGTAGATATGGTTACAAGGAAATTATTGGGAGGTTCCCTAGTGGGCTAAAGCCGATATAACGGCTTGGGGACAAAGGGAAGTGGGTGTGGACTAGAGGTCGACCGATTATGATTTTTCAACGCCGATACTGATTATTGGAGGTTCAAAAAAGCCGGGGCCGTTTTTAAAATTATTATTTTATTATTTTTTAATGTATTTGTAATAATGCCAATTACAACAATACTGAATGAACACTTATTTAAACTTAATATAATACATCAATAAAATCAATTTAGCCTTAAAGAAAATGAAAACATGTTCAATTTGGTTTAAACAATGCAAAAACAAAGTGTTGGAGAAGAAAGTAAAAAGTGCATAATGTGCCATGTAAAAAGCTAACATTTACGTCCTTGCTCAGAACATGAGAAACATATGAAAGCTGGTAGTTCCTTTTAACATGATTCTTCAATATTCCCGATAAGAAAGTTTTAGGTTGTAGTTATTATAGGAATTATAGAACAATTTCTCTCTATACGATTTGTATTTCATATACCTTTGACTATTGGATGTTCTTATAGGCACTTTAGTATTGCGTGTAACAGTATAGCTTCCGTCCCTCTCCTCGCCCCTACCTGGGCTCGAACCAGGAACACATCGACAACAGCCACCCTCGAAGCAGCGTTACCCATCGCTCCACAAAAAGCCGCGGCCCTTGCAGAGCAAGGGGAACAACCACTCCAAGTCTCAGAGCGAGTGACGTTTGAAAACGCTATTAGCGCGCACCCTCCGCTAACTAGCTAGCCCATTTCACATCGGTTACACCAAGCCTAATCTCGGAGTTGATAGGCTTTGAAGTCATAAACAGCTCAATGTTTGAAGCACAGCGACGAGCTGCTGGCAAAACGCACAAAAGTGCTGTTTGAATGAATGCTTTACGGAACCTGCTGGTGCCTACCATCGCTGAGTCAGACTGCTCTATCAAAATCATAGACTTAGTTATAACATAAATAAGCACACAGAAATACGAGCCTTAGGTTCATTAATATGGTCGAAACGTTTATTCTTTCAGTGAAATACGGAACCCGAATGTGTTCTTAAAAGGCTTCTTAACAGCTTCTACCCCCAAGCCATAAGACTGCTGAACAGCTAATTCAAAGAGGGAACCATCCAGACTACTCTGGACTAATTTGCATTGCCCCCCCTCTGCTGCTCCTATGCGTATTCACTTTAACTCTAACCAACATGTACATATTACCCTCGACTCAAACCTGTTGCCCCCGCACATTGACTCGGTAAACCGGGTACCCCTTGATTAAAGCCTCGTTATTGTTATTTTATTTGTGCATCTTTTTATTTATTTTCTTCGTTATTTACATAAATATTTTTCTTAAAACTGTGTTAGGTGTAAGGCTTGCTAAGTAAGCCAATTTCAAAGGTAAGGTCTACACCTGTTCGGCGTATGTGACAAAATAAAGTTTGATTTGATTTGAAGAAATAATCAAAACAATATGAGTGCCCATTTAGGCTCTCCATGTCACTGTGTCTGCTCAGTCCAAATCTGTACTGAGTTTCACTTAACACATGTGCCTTCAATACTTGCTCTCACACCCAGCTTCTCCTGTTCATCTACATTATTCAGCACTGGCCTGAAGCAAGGGATAATGGTGTGTTTTATTCCCCAAACTTGTCCATTCACATCGCCATGCCCTTCACAACACACGACACAGCACTACTGTTTCCCCATAGGATTTATTTTTAACAACGGTGGCCAAAGCTCGGGGGGGGCGGGGTCTTGGCCAGCCAACGGCGCGGTTTGGTGATAGTAAGTTCTCAAAAGATGATCTTAGTAAAATATATATTGGTCCCATTACTTTTCTACATACTTGATATATCTGGCTTTATATTAAAAAAAAGATATTGTTTTTTCTGCCTCCCATTCTAATCCCAAGCAGTGCCTTGCCACCATGCCATCCTCCCACCTTGCCCTCCCTCCTCCCCTCCATCGACTCCTCTCCCCCTCCTATCGACTCCTCTCCTCTCCTTCCCTCTCCCCTCCTATCGACTCCTCTCCTCTCCTATCCTCCCCCTCCCTATCCGACTCCTCTCCTCTGCTATTCCTCCACACTCCTATCGACTCCTAGTCCTCATCCTATCGTCTCCAAATCCTATCGACTCACTCTCCACCTCCTATCCGCCTCCTCTCCTATCCTCTCCACTCCTAAATCGACTCCTCTCCACTCCTATCGCTCCTCTCTAGTCCTCTCCTAACCTATCGACTCCTCTCCCCCTCCTATCGACTTCTCTCCCCTCCAGTCGCTCCTCTCCACTCTATCGACTCCTCTCCCCTCCATCACTCCTCTCCTATCCCTTCCACTCCTATCGACTCCTCTCCACTTCCTATCGCGCCTCCTTCCTATCCTCTCCTATCGTCTCCAACCTATCGACTCCTCTCCACTCCTATCGGTCCTCCGTCTCCTATCCTCTCCACTCCTATCGACCTTCTCCACTCCTATCGCCTCCTCTCCTATCCTCTCCAATCCTATCGAACCCTTCCTCCCCCTACCTATCGACTCCCTCTCGACCCTCCTATCGACTCATCTCCACGCTCTATCGACTCCTCTCCACCTCCTACTGACTCCCTCTCCGTATCCTCTCCCACTCCTCTACGACTCCTCTCCAACTCATATCGACTCCTCTCCCCCCTATTGACCTCCCTCTCCTATCGCTCCTCTCCAATCCTATCGACTCCTCTCCTATTCTCTCCACTCCTATCGACTCCTTCTCCTATCCTCTCCCCTCCTATCGACTCCTCTCCCCTCCTATCGCTCCTCTCCACTCCCTATTCGACTCCTCTCCACTCCCTTCCCTCTCATCCCCGTGCTAATCACCCCTGCTCCCTATTCCATGACTCACTGCCTTATCACTCCTCTATCCGATATCCCGCACTCCTGACGCCTTACATCACGACTCCCTCTCCACTCCTATCCTCTCCTCTCCCTCCTATTGAACTCCTCTCCCTATCGACTCCTTCCTAATCTTCCTACGACTCTCCTATCCTCTCCACTCCTATCGACTCCTCTCCACTCCTATCGACTACTATCCTCTCCTATCGTCTCCAATCCTATCGACTCCTCTCCTCTCCTCTCCATCGACTCCACTCCTCCCACTCCCTATCACTCATCCTCTCCCTCCTAGTCGATTCCTCTTCCCTCCACTCCTATTTCCTCTCCACTCCTAATACCTCTCCTCTTCCTATCGACTCCACTCCTTCCACTCTAATAAACTCATCCTCTTCCCCTCCTATCGAACTCCTCTTGCCCCGTCCAGTCCTATCCTCGTCCCCTCCTATCGGACTCCTCTTCCCTCAAACTCCTCCCCTTCCCACTCCTATCTCTGCCCTCTATCCCTTCCCATCTCTCCCTCCACCCCTATCCGCTCCCCTTCCTCATCGACTCCTCTTCCCTCAACTCCTCCTCCCTTCCCCTCCTATCCCTCGCCCTCTATCCACTCCTCTCTCCCCTCCTCCCACTCCATACCTCTCCCTACCTATCGCACCTTCCTTCCCCGAGTGCTTAGTAGTCAGAAGCTGATTCCCCGTACTGCAGAAGAGGGGAGAGTGAGAGCTTTTCCTGAGTACTGTTGTTCATGCCGTGCTGCAGAGATTTTTGGGAAGTTGAAACTCCTCTCAGACGTTTGAGAGAGAGAGAGACGGTGCCACTCAGTATTGCTTGTCCTATTGCAGAGTATGTCTGGGGGGGTTTTCTCTTTCTTTCTCAACACTCCCTCTCTCCATCCCTTATTGTCTATTAGGGGTTTGGAGCACTCAACACTTACAGTCTAGTGCAGAGTAAGTCTGGGGTGCTTTCTCACACCATTCTCTGTTTTCCCAAGCCTCATTGTCTATCAAGGGTGGATTGAGAACTAGATTTTAAGTATGGAACAATGTAGTCACGGTCTGATATGATAGACTGTTGGCTGGTAATGGACAAACGACGGTAGTCACTGGTTCTGATGACTATAGCCTGTTTGGTAATGGAAACACTGTAGTCACTAGGTCTGATGATGATAGACTGTTCTGGGTAATGGAACACACTGTAGTCACTGGTCTGATGGCTATAGGCTGTTTGGGGTAATGGAAACCTGTAGTCACTGGTCATGATGATACGACTGTTGGGGTAATGGAACACCTGTCAGTCGCTGGTTATGCTTGATGGTAATGCCTGAGTCACGGTGACTATAGCTGTGTGTGTAATGGAACACTGTAAGTCACTTGTCTGATGGCTAATAGGACTGCTTGGGTAACAATGGAACACTGTAGTCGCTGGTCTGAATGGGCTTATACAGTGTTGAGGTAATGGAACACTGTAGTCACTGGTCTGATGGCTATAGGCTGTTGGGAATGGAACACGTAGTCACTGTCTCGATGACTATTAGGACTGTTGGGTAGTGGAAACACTGGTAGATCACTGGTTCTGAGACTATTAGACTGTTGGGTAAATGGAACACTGTAGATCACTGGTCTGATGACTAATAGACTGTTGGGTAATGAAGACACTGTAGTCACTGTCTGATGATGACACTGGGTCTGGTCTGTGCCTGCCGATGTGCTGTCTGTGTGTTACCCACCACTGACATAACCGTTAGCTTAACTGCATACCGGCGTCCTGTTTTCTTTTTTGGGGGTCTCTTTTCTGTAGTCTGGTTATTGTTTTGTGATTTGGTCTCTTTTTCTTGTCCTGTTATTGGTGATTTGGTCTTTTCTAGTCTGTGAATGGGTTGTTTTTCGTCTTTTTTGTAGTGATTTGTTTTCATTTTTCCTCGGAGACCCCAATGGGAGTTTATTTTGTGAAATTTCTTGTAAAGGGTGCAACCATAAACAGACAAGACAATCACACAGTAGCTCCCTGCTTGCAAAGGAGAAGTATTCATTTCAAGTAGGTGGTTTTCCCTGAGGCCATCCAGTAAATGTAGCACTAGCCGTGTGTGGTGTGTGTGTGGTGTGTGTTGGTGTGTGTGTGTGTTGTGTGTGTGTGTTGTGTGTGTGTGGTGTGTGTGTCCTTTGGGTGTGGTACCATTCCTTCATATATCAGCAAGGAAAACTGTTGAGTGTGAAAAACCCAGCAGCGTTGCCCAGTTGCTTGACACAAACTGGTGAGCCTGGCAACTACTTACCATACCTCGTTCAAAGGCACTGTACATCTTCTGAACTGGGCAAACGTGCACAATCCATGTTCAAGGCTTAACATCTCTTTCTTTAACACCGTGCCTCCTCCTTCTCTACACCGATTGAAGTGTTGATTTAAACAAGTGACTTCCATAAGGGATCAATAGCTTTCACCTGGATTCCCTGGTTCAGTCTATGTCAGCGGAAAGAGCGGTGTTCTTAATGGTTTTGTCCACTGTGTGTGTTGGTGGTGTGTGTGGGTGTGTGTGTGTATAAAGCGTCAACAATTAAAGTAATGCTCCTTTGCATTCTGCAGGACACCAGTCTCTCATTGTTAAAGACGGCTATTTAAGTGGGCCATCAGGTGACTGACTATAGCAAACTCTGTTTGTTATCTTAGCCCCTGTTTAGACCCTATCGAAGAGATACAGTGAACTAATAGGCCAAAAAACCCTTTGGTTTTTTTTTTTTTTTTTGTTATCTTAGCCCCCCTGTTAGAGCTATAAGATAACAGTGAACTATAGCAAACCCTGTGTTATCTTAGCCCCCTGTTTAGACTATCTAAGATAACAGTGAAAACTATAGCAACCTGTTGTTATAGCAACCTGTTGTTTATCTTCGCCCCTGTTAGACTATCGAAGAAATTAAACAGTGGACTATAGCACCCGTTTGTTAATCTTCGCCCCCTGTTAGACTATCGGGAAGATAACAAGTGACTATAGCAACCTGTTGTTATCTTCGCCGCCCGTTACGACTATCTAAGATAACAGTGACTATAGCAACCTGTTTGTTATCCTTCGCCCCCTGTTAGACTAATCGAAGATAACAGTGACTATACGGCAACCTGTTGGGTTATCTTAGCCCCTGGTTAACTATCCGAAGATAACATGACTATAGCAACCTGTTGTTATCTTAAGCCCCCTGTTAGACTATCCTAAGATAACAGTGACTATAGCAACGCTGTGTTATCTTAGCCCCCATGTTAGAACTATCTAAGATAACAGTGACTATAGCAAACCTTGTTGTTATCTTCGCCCCCTGTTTAGACTAATCTAAGATACAAGTGACTATAGCAACCTGTTTTTATCGTTCGGCCCCCTGTTAGACTATCGAAGATAACAGTGGACTATAGCAAACCTGTTGTATAGGCAACCTGTTGTTATATTCGCCGCCCTGTTAGACTATCTAAGATAACATGAACAGGGAACAGCTAAACCCACCATTTGTAAATCTAACGTATTAAATGTCGCAGTGTGTACCGTAACATCTGCCCTGTGGGGGGGTTTCTCGGGATTGGGTGTGGGGGGGGGGGGGGGGGTTCGTGTGTGTGGGGAGGGGGTTCTGTGGAACGTGTGTGTGTGGGGGGTTTCTGTGACTGTGTGTGGTGGGGGGGTTCTGTGACTGTCGGGGGGGGGGGGGGTTCTGGTGACTGTGTGTGGGGGGGGGGTTTCTTGTGACTGTGTGTGTGGGGGTGGGGGTTTATGTGACTGTGTGGGTGTGGGGGGGGGGGGGGGTTCTGTGACTGTGTGGGGTGGGGTTCTGTTGACTGTGTGTGTCCGGGGGCTGCCCTGTGTGGGGGTTTCTCCTGCCCTGTACATCAACCTCCATCTCCCTCCCTCAACAGTGACAGTTAACAGAAGTGGGGGGCAGTTGTCCCTTGCTTACTATCCTCATCTCAGCAAGGTTCTATTATTTATTCTCTCCCTCCCTCCCTCCCCTCTAATATATATTTTTCTCTCTCGTCTATCCATCTCTCTGTCTCCTTGTCCTCTCTGTCTGCTGACTCTTGTTTTTTCTTCATGGTGTAACGGTAAATGGCACAGCCATCAAGTATAATGCTGGCCTCCAGCAGCCAGCCCTTAGCTCAGGCCCTCTCTCAGTGTTCTAAATAACCACTCCCTCAGTGTTTCTATAACCACTCCCCAGTGTTCTATAGACCACTCCCGCAGTGTTCCTATAACCACTCCCAGTGTTCTATAACTCACTCCCCAGTGTTTCTAGTTAACCACTCCCGCAGTGTTCTATAACCTGCCCCCAGTGTTCTATAACCAACTCCCCAGTGTTCTATAGACCACTCCCTCACAGTGTTTTCTAATAACAACTCCCAGTGGGTCTAATAACCACTCCACCCAGTGTCCTATAACCACTCCCAGTGATCCTATAACCACTACCCCAGTGTTCCTATCCACTCCCCAAGTGTTTCTATAACCAACTGTCCCAGTGTTCTATAACCCTGCCCCAGTGTTCTATAACCATCCCAGTGTTCTATAACCACTCCCCAGTGGTGACGGTGTAACTCGAACAGAAGACCCAGTGTTGCTATACCAACTGCCCAGTGTTCTATAACCAACTCCCCAGTGTTCTATAACCACTCCCCCCGTGTTCTATAACCAGCTGTCCCCCCAGTGTTTTCTATAACCTGACCCAGTGTTCCTATAAACCAGACCCAGTTTCTATAACCACTCCCGCAGTGTTCTATAACCCACTTCCCCAGTGTTCTATAAAACACTCCCCAGTGGTTCTATAAACCAGGGACCCCAGTGTTCTATAACGCACTCCCCAGTGTTCTATAACCAGACCCAGTGTTCTTAAGGCACTCCACCAGTGTTTCTATAACCACTGCCCAGTGTTTCTATAACCAAGAC
>NC_036870.1:31490638-31495524 GCF_002910315.2 Salvelinus sp. IW2-2015
AGATAGATGGGCAATTCACATTCGTGGCCACCCCCGCTTGCACACACACACAACACACACACACACACACACACACACACACACACACACACACCACACACAAACACACACAGCACACACACACACACACACACAGTCAGTGCTTGGTGGTACGTGTGTGTGTTGGAAATCAAATGTGTTGTTTTGACTAGGTGTTGTTTGGAAGTGGTTGATCTGTTGCTTTGTGAAAATGCATGTTGCGTGGGCCTGTGTTTGGTTTGTTCACATGTATGGACACATGATTATCTGTCAGTGTTTTCTGCCTATAGACTTGTGACCTGTCTCCTCATTACATTGGACAGTGAGTGTGGAGAAACACCACATCGCAGCGAATGACGTCCTGCCTTTAGTGTGCCGTTCGTTTGCTTGCTGACGTGGTGTTGGTGTTTTAGAGCACCCCACCGGGTTGACTGCTGTCATTTTCTCCCTGTAGAACCGGTTCACACATTGCAGCCGGTACTCTGTTCAGAGGTGCTACGTACTCTTGTCTGGCAAACACTACTAGTGTTTCCATGCCATTATTGGCTGCTTGAGTACAAAATGGCACTTATTCCTCTATAGTTTTGTCCGTGTCTTTGGCATCATTAAATT
Source organism: Salvelinus sp. IW2-2015 (assembly GCF_002910315.2). Lineage (NCBI taxonomy): Eukaryota > Metazoa > Chordata > Actinopteri > Salmoniformes > Salmonidae > Salvelinus > Salvelinus sp. IW2-2015. The sequence continues at coordinate 31,491,269 of NC_036870.1, forward strand.
GAAGACTGTTTTATTATTCAAATCAATTCTCTGTAATTATTATTACGTGATTAAAACTAATAATGTAAGTGTAATTAACGTAGGAAGTCGGGGCACCAAGGAAATCTTCAGATTACAAAGTTATAATTTTCCTAATATAACTTTTCAGATATTTTAATATCTGAATCAATTAGTCTTCTAATTAATGATTATTCTTTACCTCTCGTTATTCTCATTCCAAACGTCGTAAGTTGTTGGTTATCTGCATGAACCCAGTCTTCACTATGAATCATCCATACATCAATTGTCTTAATCATTTATTTACTAACTAACTAACAATCACAAGAGAAGTGCTATAACAAACAAACAGTAGATATGGTTACAAGGAAATTATTGGGAGGTTCCCTAGTGGGCTAAAGCCGATATAACGGCTTGGTGGACAAAGGGAAGTGGGTGTGGACTAGAGGTCGACCGATTATGATTTTTCAACGCCGATACTGATTATTGGAGGTTCAAAAAAGCCGGGGGCGTTTTTTAAAATTATTATTATTATTTTTTTAATGTATTTGTAATAATTGCCAATTACAACAATACTGAATGAACACTTATTTAACTTAATATAATACATCAATAAAATCAATTTACCTTAAATAAAATGAAACATGTTCAATTTGGTTTAAACAATGCAAAAACAAAGTGTTGGAGAAGAAAGTAAAAGTGCAATATGTGCCATGTAAAAAGCTAACATTTACGTCCGTTGCTCAGAACATGAGAACATATGAAAGCTGGTAGTTCCTTTTAACATGATCTTCAATATTCCCCAGGTAAGAAGTTTTAGGTTGTAGTTATTATAGGAATTTATAGAACAATTTTCTCTCTATACGACGTTTGTATTTCAATATACCTTTGACTATTGGATGTTCTTATAGGCACTTTAGTATTGCCTGTGTAAACAGTATAGCTTCCGTGTCCTTCTGTCCCTCTCCTCGCCCCTACCTGGGCTCGAACCAGGAACACATCGACAACAGCCACCCTCGAAGCAGCGTTACCCATCGCTCCACAAAAGCCGCGGCCCTTGCAGAGCAAGGGGAACAACCACTCCAAGTCTCAGAGCGAGTGACGTTTGAAACGCTATTAGCGCGCARCCCGCTAACTAGCTAGCCATTTCACATCGGTTACACCAGCCTAATCTCGGGAGTTGATAGGCTTGAAGTCATAAACAGCTCAATGTTTGAAGCACAGCGACGAGCTGCTGGCAAAACGCACAAAAGTGCTGTTTGAATGAATGCTTTACGAACCTGCTGGTGCCTACCATCGCTGAGTCAGACTGCTCTATCAAATCATAGACTTAGTTATAACATAATAACACACAGAAATACGAGCCTTAGGTCATTAATATGGTCGAAACGTTTATTCTTTCAGTGAAATACGGAACCGAATGTGTTCTTAAAAGGCTTCTTAACAGCTTCTACCCCCAAGCCATAAGACTGCTGAACAGCTAATCAAAGAGGGAACCATCCAGACTACTCTGGACTATTTGCATTGGCGGGATGGTGTGGAGCGTTGAGATGTGTGCAGTGAAGGTGGCGACATTGCAGGCGTCTGCTTTATAGGGGGTAACTTGAGAAAGTTTGATCCCATTTGGAGGCAATGACTCCACTGTTATGTCTCTGCCAAAACGGATGTATGTATATATACGTGGCAAGTAGGCCAAGGATGCAAATTAGTCAGGAAACGACTGTCAAACTCAGATGTAGTGGTGTACAGGTAGTCCGGTACAGAACAGCGTGGTACGGGTCGTTACAGAACAGCCTGGTAGTCGTAAGAACAGCGTGGTAGTCGGGTTACAGAACAGCGGTGGGTAGTGCGGTTACAGAACGTCGTGTAGTCGGTACATGGGTGCCTGATCTTACGAACAGCCCTGGGTAGGTGCGGCGGTACAGAAAGCCTGCGTATGCGTACAGAAGCAGTCTTGGTGTGAAGCGGTTTCAGAACAGCCGGTTTATCGTACAGGAACAGCTTTGGGTTGAGCGGTGTGAAGAACAGGCGTGTTTAGTGGTTTACAGAACAGCCTTGGTAGTCGTTTTAACAGAACAGCGTTTGCGGTTAGAACTTAACCGGGGTGTACGGAGAAGCTAGAGTGCAGTAGCTCTACAAAGACGCAGGTCGTCGGTGAGCGGGTGTGTGTAGTCGTCACGTACTACAGCGGTTAGTCGCTTGAGAACAGCTGGAGTGTTACAGACAGGTGTGTGACAGAAAGCGTGTTAGTGGTTAAGACAGACTGGGTAGTCAAGAACAGCCTGGTAGTCGGTAATCGTACAGAACAGCGTGGGTGTAAGCGCAGGTGGTAGTCTACAGAACAGCGTGGTAGCGGGTTACAGAACAGCGTGGTAGTCGGGTTACAGAAGCAGGTATCGTTACGACGCGGTACAGCACCGGTTTAGGTTAAAGAACACGCTGGGTTGCGGTATGTCAGAACAGCCTGGTTAAGTTCGGTACAGAAACGCGTTGTAGGCGCGGTTACAGAACAGCGTGGTTAGCCGGTTTGTACAGAAACAGCGTTGGTAGTGGTTACAAGAACAGCGTGTAGTTCGGTTACAGGAACAGCGGTTGTAGGTTCGTACAGAGAAGCTGGTTGTAGTCGTGAGCAGAAACAGGCCGGTGGTTTAGTCGTAGCAGGAACAGCGTTGGTGAGTCGTGTACAGAACACGGGGGTAAGTGTGAAGAAAGGCGGTGGTTTAGTCCGTACAGGAAACAGGCGTGGAGGTCGGTACAGAACAGCGTTGGTTAGTCGGTTACAGAACAGGGTGGTAGTGGGTACGAGAACAGCGTTTGGGTAGGTTTGGTTTGTTGAACAGCAGTTGGGTAGTGGTTTTTGAAGGGTAATATAGGGCGACAAAGCTCACACCCGTTGCTGGAACTTCCGTGGGACTTAGTTATGACTTGGACATTGGCAAAATTGGCACCCCTTATTTGCTTCTAGGGTGCCGAGTCAACAGTTAGTGCACTTATTAAAGGGAATGACGCGCGGTGTGCCTAGATGTTGTGCGCGCGTGGCGACGGACCCGTTGTGCGATATGTTTGGGTTGCTGGGGGCTTGAGGCACGTGTGTCTGGTGGCTTGTACGCTGAAGAGAGGCCGAATGTTGTCCTCTCCGGCGTTCACTCGGCGAGCCGTTGTAGACCTTGCGTCCGTAGCGGAGAGCGTGACGCTTTGCTCGCAGTGGGCTCGGGCGGAAGATTTGACCAAGCATAGTTCTGGTCTTAGACGACCGGGTTGCGGGCTTGTTGGTAGTATAATTGTACCTCGGATTAGGTGAAAGTTTGTTCGATGTCTAAGGGGGGATAATACCTTGCAGTTTCTTAGTAGTAGTCTCTTAGTTGAACGATGTGTTCAGGGCATCCCTCGGAGGTTGGGTCTTTTCTGCCCTTTGCCCTCCCTGATTATCCTTCCGGGATTCTTGGTTGGGATCTTAAGATGTTGGTGGGGCGGTTGTTTTGTGTTCGTGGTGGTGACTGCGCTTTTCGTTGTTTTCGGTGCTGTCGCTTTAGTGGTGATGCTTTGTGGGGTGGGTTGTTGGGTAGAGTTGGTTTTTTTGGCTTCTAGCGTTCGTGGAGTTCTAAGTCCGAAACGGTGCTGTTCTCTTTGCCCCACCATCGGCCCAGGTCTCTGTTGGTCACTCCTGGTTCGTGTTAGTATTGCGAGCGCTTGTCTGGCCGTTTTGAGTTCTGGGAGTCCAGGTTTTTGAGTGGTTGGTGTGTAATCTAGGGGGGAGCTGTGATGTCGTTAGGTTCGTGTGAGTTGTCAGCTGTTCTGTGTGCTTCGTGGTCCCAGGAGAAACCCAGCAAGATGGGGAACTTGGAGAAGTTGACGGAGGGTGCCGCAGTCGGTTTTTTGAGCGTGTGGCTTTTTTTCATTCTCCTTTTGGTTTTACACAATGAAAATAAGAGTGGGTGACTGTGTAGTACTGACAGTTGGGGGACGGCTGTAGCTTTCAATGCATTTCTTCTCCTGTCAAATGCAATTGGGGCAAAAGTGGCAAAAATCTAATATTAAATTAAAAATATCTTCCAGAAATGCTATTTTTCAGCTCCATAATCACACCTTCCATGATCGGCTATAGAGAAACAAATGATCATTTATCTCTCGCTTGGCCATGTGTGTGTCGCTTTGGCAGTCTGTCTCTCTATTCATACAGGAAATATTTTCAGGGCTAAATATGTCTTGTCTAACAGAGATGGAAGTTACAGAATTCACATTCGTGGCCACCCCGCTTG
>NC_036870.1:31495549-31504212 GCF_002910315.2 Salvelinus sp. IW2-2015
ACACACACACACACACACACACACACACACACACACACACACACACACACACACACAGTCAGTGCTTGGTGGTACGTGTGTGTGTTGGAAATCAAATGTGTGTTTTGACTAGGTGTTGTTTGGAAGTGGTTGATCTGTTGCTTTGTGAAAATGCATGTTGCGTGGGCCTGTGTTTGGTTTGTTCACATGTATGGACCACATGATTATCTGTCAGTGTTTTCTGCCTATAGACTTGTGACCTGTCTCCTCATTACATTGGACAGTGAGTGGTGGAGAAAACCACATCGCAGCGAATGACGTCCTGCCTTTAGTGTGCCGTTCGTTTGCTTGCTGACGTGGTGTTGTGTTTTAGAGCAACCCCACCGGGTTGACTGCTGTCATTTTCTCCCTGTAGAACCGGTTCACACATTGCAGCCGGTACTCTGTTCAGAGGTGCTACGTACTCTTGTCTGGCAAACACTACTAGTGTTTCCATGCCATTAATGGCTGCTTGAGTACAAAATGGCACCTTATTCCCTATATAGTTGTCGTGTCTTTGGCATCATTAAATTGAAGACTGTTATTTTATCAAATCAATTCTCTGTAATTATTATTACGTGATTAAACTAATAATGTAAGTGTAATTAACTAGGAAGTCGGGGCACCAAGGAAAATCTTCAGATTACAAAGTTATAATTTTCCTAATATAACTTTTCAGATATTTTAATATCTGATCAATTAGTCTTCTAATTAATGAATTATTCTTTACCTCTCGTTAATCTCATTCCAAACGTCGTAAGTTGTTGGTTATCTGCATGAACCCAGTCTTCACTATGAATCATCCATACATCAATTGTCTTAATCATTTATTTACTAACTAACTAAACAATCACAGAAGTGCATAAACAAACAAACAGTAGATATGGTTACAAGGAAATTATTGGGGAGGTTCCCTAGTGGGCTAAYCCGATATAACGGCTTGGTGGACAAAGGGAAGTGGGTGTGGACTAGAGGTCGACCGATTATGATTTTTCAACGCCGATACTGATTATTGGAGGMRCAAAAAAGCCGGGGCCGTTTTTWAAAATTATTATTWWTWTWTTTTTAATGTATTTGTAATAATGCCAATTACAACAATACTGAATGAACACTTATTTTAACTTAATATAATACATCAATAAAATCAATTTAGCCTTAAATAAAATGAAACATGTTCAATTTGGTTTAAACAATGCAAAAACAAAGTGTTGGAGAAGAAAGTAAAAGTGCAATATGTGCCATGTAAAAAAGCTAACATTTAKGTCCCTTGCTCAGAACATGAGAACATATGAAAGCTGGTAGTTCCTTTTAACATGATTCTTCAATATTCCCAGGTAAGAAGTTTTAGGTTGTAGTTATTATAGGAATTATAGAACAATTTCTCTCTATACGATTTGTATTTCATATACCTTTGACTATTGGATGTTCTTATAGGCACTTTAGTATTAGTATTGCGTGTAACAGTATAGCTTCCGTCCCTCTCCTCGCCCTACCTGGGCTCGAACCAGGAACACATCGACAACAGCCACCCTCGAAGCAGCGTTACCCATCGCTCCACAAAAGCCGCGGCCCTTGCAGAGCAAGGGAAACAACCACTCCAAGTCTCAGAGCGAGTGACGTTTGAAACGCTATTAGCGCGCACCCCCCTAACTAGCTAGCCCATTTTCACATCGGTTTACACCAAGCCTAAATCTCGGAGTTGATAGGCTCTTGAAGTCATAAACAGCTATGTTTGAAGCACAGCGACGAGCTGCTGGCAAAACGCACAAAAGTGCTGTTTGAATGAATGCTTTACGAACCTGCTGGTGCCTACCATCGCTGAGTCAGACTGCTCTATCAAATCATAGACTTAGTTATAACATAAATAACACACAGAAATACGAGCCTTAGGTTCATTAATATGGTCGAAACGTTTATTCTTTCAGTGAAATACGGAACCGAATGTGTTCTTAAAAGGCTTCTTAAAGCTTCTACCACCCAAGCCATAAGACTGCTGAACAGCTAATCAAAGAGGGAACCACCAGACTACTCTGGACTATTTGCATTGCCCCCCCTCTGCTGCTCCTTGCGTATTCACTTTAACTCTAACCAACATGTACATATTACCTCGACTAACCTGTGCCCCCGCACATTGACTCGGTACCGGTACCCCTTGTAATAAGCCTCGTTATTGTTATTTTATTGTGCTCTTTTTATTTATTTTCTTCGTTTATTTATAAATATTTTTCTTAAAACTGTGTTAGTGTAAGGCTTGTAAGTAAGCATTTCAAGGTAAGGTCTACACCTGTTCGGCGTATGTGACAAAAATAAAGTTTGATTTGATTTGAAGTAATTGGGTGCCATTTAGGCTCTCATGTCACTGTGTCGCTCAGTCCAAATCTGTACTTGTTCATTAACACATGTGCTTTCATACTTGCTCTCACACCAGCTTCCTGTTCATCATACATTATTCAGCACTGCCTGATAGCAAGGGGATAATGGTGTGTTTTATTCCCAAACTGCCATTCACTGCCATGCCTTCACAACACCGCGAACACACTGTTTCCCCTAGGATTTATTTTAAGCAACGGTGGCAAAGCTCGGGGGGGGGGGTCTTGGCCAGACGCGCCGGTTTGGTGATAGTAAGTTCTCAAAGATGATCTTCTGTAAAATATATATTGGTCCATTATCTTTTCTACATACTTTATATCTGGCTTTTATTAAAAAAAAGATATGTTTTTTTCTGCCCTCGCCATTCTATCCCAAGAGTGCTGCACCATGCCATCCTCCCACCTTGCCCTCCTCCTCCCCTCCATCGACTCCTCTCCCCCTTCCTATCGACTCCTCTCCTCTCCTTCCTCTCCCCTCCCTATCGACTCCCTCCTCTCCTATCCTCTCCCTCCCTATCCGACTCCTCTCCTCTCGCTATTCCTCCCCTCCTATCCGACCCTACCTCATCCTAATCGTCTCCAATCCTATCGACTCCTCTCCACTCCTATCCGCCTCCTCTCCTATCCTCTCCACTCCTATCGACTCCTCTCCACTCCTATCGCCTCCTCTCCTATCCTCTCCAATCCTATCGACTCCTCTCCCCTCCTATCGACTCCTCTCCCCTCCAGTCGACTCCTCTCCACTCCTATCGACTCCTCTCCCCTCCTATCGACTCCTCTCCTATCCTCTCCACTCCTATCGACTCCTCTCCACTTCCTATCGGCCTCCTCTCCTATCCTCTCCTATCGTCTCCAATCCTATCGACTCCTCTCCACTCCTATCGGCCTCCTCTCCTATCCTCTCCACTCCTATCGACCTCTCTCCACTCTATGCCTCCTCTCCTATCCTCTCCAATCCTATCGACTCCTCCTCCCCTCCTATCGACTCCCTCTCGACCCTCCTATCGACTACCTCTCCACTCTATCGACTCCTCTCCCCTCCCTATCCGACTCCCCTGCCTCCTATCCTCTCCACTCCTCTCGACTCATCTCCAACTCCATATCGACTCCTCTCCCTCCTATTGACTCCTCTCCTATCGGACTCCTCCTCCCAAATCCTATCGACTCCTCTCCTATTCTCTCCACTCCTATCGACTCCTCTACCTATCCTCTCCCCTCCTATCGACTCCTCTCCCCTCCTATCGCTCCTCTCCACTCCCTATTGACTCCTCTCCCACTCTCCTCATCCTGTAATCGACCCCTGCTTCCTCCTATTCCTGAGTGACTCTACTCCTATCATTCTCCACTCTACTCGTATCCTCCGCTCCCTAGCTACCTCCACACCGACTCCTCTCCACTCCTATCCTCTCCTCTCCCCTCCTATTGACTCCTCTCCCTATCGACTCCTTCCTAATCTCCTACTCGACTCCTCTCTATCGCTCTCCCACTCCTATCGACTCCTCTCCACTCCTAATCGACTTATCCTATCCTCTCCTATCCGTCTCCAATCACTATCGACTCCTCTCCTCTCCTCTCCATCGACTCCACTCCTCCCACTCCTATCAACTCATCCTCTCCACTCACATCCTACGATTCCTCTTCCCTCCACTCCTATCCTCTCCACTCCTATCCTCCTCCTCTCCTAACTCCACTCCTTCCACTCTAAACTCATCCTCTCCCCTCCTATCGAACTCCTCTTGCCCCTCCAGTCCTATCCTCTCCCCTCCTAATCGGACTCCTTTCCCTCAAACTCCTCTCCCTTCCCACTCCTATCCTCGCCCTCCTATCCATCTCCTCTCCCACTCCTAATCCAACTCCTTCCTCCCCTATCGACTCCTCTTCCCCTCAACTCCCTCCGCTTCCCTCTATCCCTGCCCTCTTATCCACTCCTCTCTCCCCTCCTCTCCACTCCTATACCTCTCCCTACCTATCGCAACTCCTTTCCCCGAGTGCTTAGTAGTAGAAGCTGATCCCGTAACTGCAGAAGAGGGAGAGTGAGAGCTTTTCCGATACTTTGTTCATGCCGTGCTGCAGAGATTTTGGGAAGTGAAACTCTCTCAGACGTTTGAGAGAGAGAGAGACGGGTGCACTCAGTATTGTTGTCTATTGCAGATATGTCTGGGGGGGTTTTCTCTTTCTTTCTCACACTCCCTCTCTCCATCCCTTATTGTCTATTAGGGGTTTGGAGCACTCAACACTTACAGTCTAGTGCAGAGTAGTCTGGGTGCTTTCTCACACCATTCTCTTTTTCCAAGCCTCATTGTCTATCAGGGTGGATGAGAACTAGATTTAAGTATGGAACATGTAGTCACGGTCTGATATGATAGACTGTTGGTAATGGAACACGGTAGTCAACTGGTCTGATGACTATAGCTGTTGGGTAATGGAACCACCTGTAGTCACTGGTCTGATGATGATAGACTGTTTGGGTAATGGAACACTGTAGTCACTGGTCTGATGCTATAGGCTGTTGGGGTAATGGAACACTGTAGTCACTGGTCATGATGATAGACTGTTGGGGTAATGGAACACTGTTAGTCGCTTGGTTGATGCTATAGACTGTTGGTAATGGACACATGAAGTCACTGGTTGATGACTATAGACTGTTGGGTAATGGAACACTGTAGTCCTTGGTCTGATGGCTATAGACTGTTGGGTAATGGAACACTGTAGTCACTGGTCTGATGGCTTATACAGCTGTTGGGTAATGGAACACTGTAGTCACTGGTCTGATGACTATAGGCTGTTTGGGTAATGGAACACGTAATCACTGTCGATGCTATAGCTGTTGGTATGGAACACTGGTATCACTGGTCTGAGACTATAGACTGTTGGTAATGAACACTGTAGTCCGGTCTGATGACTATAGACTGTTGGTAATGACACTGTAGTCACTGCTGATGATGCCTGGTCTTGGTCAGTGTGTCTTGTAGCCCTTCACCACTGACAGCTAACCGGTTAGCTTACTGCATAGCCGGCGTCTGTTTCTTTTTTGTGGGGTCTCTTTTCTTAGTCTGGTTATTCGTTTTGTGATTTGGTCCTTTTTTAGTCCTGTTTTGTATTTAGTCTGTGATGGTGTTTTTCGTCGTGTTTTGTAGTGATTTGTTTTCATTTTCCTCGAGACCCGTATGGGAGTTTTATTTTGTGAAATTTTCTTGTAAAGGGTGCAACCATAAACAGACAGACCAATAAAGACACGACAGTAGCTCCCTGCTTGCAAAGGAGAAGTATTCATTGCAGCTAGTGGTTTCCCGTGAGCCAGTCCAGTAAATGTAGCAGCTAGCCGTGTGTGGTGTGTGTGTTGGTGTGTGTGTGTGTGTGGTGTGTGTGTGTGTGTGTTGTGTGTTGTGTGTGTGTGGTGTGTGTGTGGTGGGGGTGGGTGGTGTCCTTTGGGTGTGGACCATTCCTTCATATAATCATGCACAGGAAGACTGTTGAGTGTGAAAAACCCAGCAGCGTTGCCAGTTCTTGACACAAACTGGTGAGCCTGGCACTACTTACCATATCTCGTTCAATGAGGCACTGTACATCTTCTGGAACTGGGCGAAAGCGTTGCGACAATACCATCAGTTCAAGGCTTAACAGTCTCTTTCTTTAACCTCCGTCCTCCTCCTTCATCTCACCGATTGAAGTTGATTTAAAGCAAGTGACTTCCATAAGGGATCATGAGCTTTCACGGCTGGATTCACCGTGGTTCAGTCTATGTCAGCGGACAAGAGCGGGTGTTCTTAATGGTTTTGTCGCACTGTGTGTGTTGGTGTGGTGTGTGTAGTGTGTGGTGTGTGTGTATTGTTATAAGCGTCAAAATTAAAGTAATCTCCATTTGCATATGTCAGGACACCGAGTCTCTCATTGTTGAAAGACGGCTATGGTGGAGCAGGTGGGACATCAGGTTAGACTGATATAGAACTGTTGTGTATCGATTACGCCCCCTGTTTAGAGCCCTATCGAAGAGAGTAAACAGGTGATAATAGCAAAAAACCCTTGGTTTTTTTGACTTTGTTATCGTGAGCCAACACACCCTATGTTAAAGGAGGTCTATCGAAGATAAACAGTGAGACTATAGACAACCCTGTATGTTATCTAGTCCCCCTGTTAGACGTATCTGAAGATAACAGTGAAAACGTATAGCAACCTGTTGGCACTGTAATCTTCGCCCGCCTGTTAGACTATCGAAGAAGATTAAAACACGATGACTATGAGCAACCCTTTGTTAATCTTCGCCCCCTGTTAGACTATCGGAAGATAACAAGTGACCTGATAGCAACCTGTATGTTATCTTGCGCCGCCCTGTTAGAACTATCAAGATAACAGTGACTATAGGCAAGCCTGTTGTTATCATTCAGCCCCGCTGTTAGAGCCTAATCGAAGATTAACGTGACTATAGGCAACCGGTTACTTGCCCTGTACTATGAAGTAATACGCCTGTTGTTATCTTACGGCCCCCTGTTAGACTATCCAAGATAAACAGTGACTATATGCAACGCTGTTCTGCCTGTAACTATCAGAACATACTATGCATGTTGTTATCGTTCGCCCGCCTGTTAGACTGATCTAAGCAGAGTATATAGCAATGTTACGTGGCCCGTAGCTTGAGATAAGCAGTGACGTAACCGGCAAACCATTTGTATCACCTGTTGTTATAGCCGCCCGTTAGACTATAAGAAACAGAAGGACTACCACCTGTATCAACGATTAAAGTCGATGTACCGGGTAACATCATGCCTGTGGGGGGGTTTCTGAGACTTGTGTGTGGGGGGGGGGGGGGGGGTTCTGTGTGTGGGGAGGGGGTTCTGTGGAACTGTGGTGTGGGGGGTTTCTGTGAACTGTAGTGTGGTGGGGGGGGTTCTGTGACTGTGGGGGCGGGGGGAGGGTTCTGTGACTGATGTGTGGGGGGGGGGTTTCTGTGACTGTGTGTGTGTAGATGGGGGGGGGTGTATGCTGACTGGTGTGTGGGGGGGGGATGTTGAGCTGTGTGTGGGGGGTTGTCTGTGAAACTAAGTGTGTGGGGGGGTTTGGTGATGTGTGTGGGGGGGGGTTGGGGGGGGTTCTGTGACTGTGTGGGGTAGGGGGTTCTGTTGACTGTGGTGTGTCTCGGGGGCTGCCTGTGTTGGCGGGATTTCTGCCCCTGTACATCAACCTCCCTCTCCCTCCGCTCTGACAGTGACAGTTAACAGAAGTGGGGGGCAGTTGTCCTTGGCTTAGCTATCTCATCTCTATGCAGAGTTGCTATTGATTTATGTCTCTCCCTCCCTCCCTCCCGCTCTATATATATTTTTTCTCTCAATCGAGCTAAATCATCTTCTCTGTCCTGTCTCCTTCTGTCTGCATGACTCTGTTTTTCTTCATGGTGTAAGCGGTACATGGGCACAAGAGCCATCAAGTATAATGCTGGGCTCCAGAGGCAGCCGAGCCCTTAGCCAGGCCCTCTCTCAGATGTTCTAATAACCAGTCTGCCCTCAGTGTTTCTATAACCACTCCGCAGTGTTCTAATAGACCACTCCCGCGTGTTGCTGAGTAACCACCCAGTGTTTAAGACCACCCCAGTGTTTTGTTAACCACGTCCGCAGTTCTATAACTGCCCATGTCTATAACCAACTCGCCCAGTGTTCTATAGACCACTCCCTTCACAGTGTTGCTAATAACACTCCCCAGTGGGTATCTTGAATAACCACCATCCCAGTGTTCTATACACCACTCCCGTGTCCTATAGACCACTCGCCCAGTGGTCTCACTGCATGGCTATCCACTCCCGCAAGTGTGTCTATAACCACTGCCCAGTGTTCTATAACACCCCTGTCTAACCCCACAGTGGTCTATCCTCCAGTTCTGAAACCGATCCCGCAGTGTTCTACTAGACCACTCCGCCAGTGTCGGTTGTAACTCGAACAGGCCGCAGTGTTGCTAAATACCACTGCCACAGTGTTCCTATAACCAACTGCCCATGTTTCTATAACCACTGGCCCCAGTGTACGTGATAACCAGCTGCGCCGGACCAGTGTTTTCTACTAACCTGACCCCAGTGTTCTATAACCAGACTCCACGTGTTCTAGTAACGCACTCCCGAGGTTCTAATAACCACTTCCAGTGTTCATAAAGGCCACTCCCAGTGGTTCTATAACCAGGCCCCAGTGTTCTATAACGCACTCCCGCAGTGTTCTATAACCAGACCCAGTGTTCTTAAGGCACTCCACCAGTGTTTCTATAACCACTGCCCAGTGTTTCTATAACCAAGAC
>NC_036870.1:31504237-31504488 GCF_002910315.2 Salvelinus sp. IW2-2015
TAGTAAGTTCTCAAAGATGATCTTATTAAAATATATATTGGTCCATTATCTTTTCTACATACTTTATATCTGGCTTTATTAAAAAAAGATATGTTTTTTCTGCCTCCCATTCTATCCCAAGAGTGCTGCACCATGCCATCCTCCCACCTTGCCTCCTCTCCCCTCCTATCGACTCCTCTCCCCTCCTATCGACTCCTCTCCTCTCCTATCCTCTCCCCTCCTATCGACTCCTCTCCTCTCCTATCCTCTCC
>NC_036870.1:31504588-31505667 GCF_002910315.2 Salvelinus sp. IW2-2015
CACTAACGCATTCTATATTATCAATACCTTAGACTCTCCCTATTCACTAACAGATTCTATATTACCAATACCTTAGACTCTCCCACTGATGAGAACCAGTTTCATCATTGCGCCTGATGGTTTTTGCAACTGCACTTGAAGAAAACTTTAAAATTCTTGAWTTTTTTTGTATTGACTGACCTTCATGTCTTAAAGTAATGATGGACTGTCATTTCTCTTTGCTTATTTTAGCTGTTCTTGCCATAATATGGACTAGGTATTTTACCAAATAGAGCTATCTTCTCTATACCACCCCTACCTTGTCACAACACAGCTGATTGTCTCAAATGCATTAAGAACAAATTTACTTTTAACTAGGCACACCTGTTAATTGAAATGCATTCCAGGTGACTACCTCATGAAGCTGGTTGAGAGAATGTCAAGAGTGTGCAAAGCTGTCATCGAGGCAAAGGGTGGCTACTTTGAAGAATCTCAAATATAAAATATATTTTTATTTCTTTCACACTTGGTTGAATGAGTAGGTGTGTCCAAACGTTTGAGTAGTGCTGTAAGTATTCAGAACCTTTGTTACGAGACTCGAAATTGAGCTCAGGTGCATCCTGTTTCCATTGACCATCCTTGAGATGTTTCTACAACTTGAGCCCACCTGGTGTAAATTCAATTAAACACTTCCAATGAAATGACTTTTTGCAGATGAAACCAGTGTGAGTAAATGTTTTCCTTTCTTAGGTTTGGTTGTATAGGGGTCTGCATTGAGAGCATAGTCCTACCCAATCCCAGCTTCCACCACAATACAGAGCACCCCGCCCAGTTGCATGCCATGCCACCGATCGGTTCAGGAATGGGATACATCTGGAATACAACACACGATACTGTCAGGTCATTAAGCGTGAAGAGCTCCCGGCATGACAAGATAGATGCGGGAGAGAGGGAGGGATTCTATAAAAGTGTTCAATCACGAATACCCTCATCAGCTCTGACTAAGTCCCAAGCTGTCATGAATACCCTCATCAGCTCTGACTAAGTCCCAGGCTGTCATGAATACCCTCATCAGCTCTGACTAAGTCCCAGGCTGTCAC
>NC_036870.1:31511787-31512768 GCF_002910315.2 Salvelinus sp. IW2-2015
CCCAAGCTGTCACGAAATACCCTCATCAGCTCTGACTAAGTCCCAGGCTGTCACGAATACCCTCATCAGCTCTGACTAAGTCCCAGGCTGTCATGGTAAAGAGCGTTGGGCCAGTAACCCGAAAGGTTGCTGCTTCGAATCCCAGAGTCGACTAAGTAAAACATTTTTTTGATGTGCCCTTGAGCAAGGCACTTCACCCTAATTGCTCCTGGAAGTCGCACTGGTTAAGAGCGTCTGCTAAATTACTCAAAGAGAACATGTAATGAATACTCTCATCAGCTCTAAGTCCCAGGATGTGTCCCAAATGGCACTGTAAACCCAAAACCCAAAAGGGCCCTGATTTAAAAGTAGTGCATTATAAAGGGAATAGGGTGCCAGATGGGACTCAGCCCTAGATCTGTCCGTCAAGCCTGTGCACGATCCCAGAGACCTATTCAGGTGTAGAGCAACATGACATCATTACCAAGGCCATGCTCGAGGAAACAAATGATTTCTCATTCACCCTTTCAGATTCAGCTTAACTGTAAGGTGATATATCAACTAGCTAAACGTTGCTGTAGGGATATCGGAATCGACCGTAAAAGAATTTGCTGAAATCACTGATAGGGAGGAGTAAGAACGTCTCTAATATGCGAGAGTCACCTCTACAAGTGGAACTTTTAGGATATACCAGCAGGGTTTCAGGTATTCTACAAGTTGGGTTTTCAGGTATTCTACAAGTAGGGGTTTCATGTATTCTACAAGTAGGGTTTTCAGGTATTCTACAAGTATAGCAGGGTTTTCAGGTATTCTACAAGTAGGGTTTTCATGTATTCTACAAGTACAGCAGGGTTTTCAGGTATTCTACAAGTAGGGTTTTCAGGTATTCTACATGCAGGGTTTTCAGGTATTCTACAAGTACAGTAGAGTTTACAGGTATTCTACAAGTAGGATATTTAGGTATTCTACAAGTAGCTTGGTAAGGTATTCTACAAGTAGGGT
>NC_036870.1:31513767-31515021 GCF_002910315.2 Salvelinus sp. IW2-2015
AGTAGGGCATTAAGGTATTCTACAAGTAGGGCGTTAAGGGTTTCTACGAGTAAGTATCTGGACAGTGAACTGTGCTAATGTACTAGTGGAGTCCTCAGAGACCCAGAGCCTGCCTGTATGTTTACTGACAGCAGCCACAGGCCCGACCTCCGCGGCCTGTCATGCTTAGGGGCTGACCTCGACCATAGATGAGGGATGCATCCCAAATGCCACCCTATTACCTATATAGTTCACTACTATTGACCAGAGCTCTGGTCAAAAGAAGTGTACTACATAGGGAATAGGGTGCCATTTGGTTTTCAACCGAGATGTTTTCACCTACCTGCTGGGCCGATGATGTCATGGACCGCCACCTCAGTCCACCACACCTGTCAGATCCACATAGCAGCACRGGCTTCTTATCCCTTTATCACGGCATCATAGGGGCTTGTAACATCTCTCCTATATTTACAAAGATGGAATTAAGTGGAATCTTTGCAGCTGAATCTCTCCTGGAATGGCAGCGATAGTGTTTCACAAGACATAAGGACATTTTATGTTGACATGGGAAAAAATGTTTTATTTTTTAATTGTTTATATCTCAATAAAAGTAGTGATGCTTCCACTAAAGTTTTATAAGTCCTACCAAACATTAAACAACATGATAATGTCTCATTGGGATCACTACACTCCTTCTACTGACCAGTTAGACTGCCAGTGTTTTCTCTGTTTTTTGGGGAACTCCTGGAAAGACACGCCAGAGCAGGAAGCCTGATTTCAATGCCTATTCCCTTGGGTTAACTTTCTCTTCCCTGGAGTTAACGCTCTCTCTCTCTCTAAGGCCTCCACACATCCCCCTTATTTCGCTCTCTTTCTGTCGCTTTCTCACCATGACATATTTTTCTCACCCCTGGAAAATACACAAGCATGTATGCACAAGCACACAGACACACACATGGCATGCACACAAAAAGAAATGCACATACATACTATGTACGTAAGCATGCATGCACACACACATCAAGACACAGACAAACACACATTGAGAGACAAGCCTACATCCCACAGAGAGAGAGAGAGGCAGAGAAAGACAGATAGATTGAGAGAGAGAGAGAGAGAGACGCAGAGACAGCCATACAAACAGACAGACAGTGAGAGAGAGAGACAGACAGACAGGGAGAGAGGGGCCGAGACAGACAGACAGACAGACAGACAGACAGACAGACAGACAGACAGACAGACAGACAGACAGACAGACAGACAGACAGACAGACA
>NC_036870.1:31515046-31576757 GCF_002910315.2 Salvelinus sp. IW2-2015
CTGTTTTCGTTGCGCGACACTCCCCTGAAAGACCCGCCAGAAAGCCTGATTTTCATGGCCTATTTCCCTTGGGTTAAACTTTTCTCTTCCCTGGAGTTAACCGCTCTTCTGTCTCTCCTCTAAGGCTTCACACCGACATCCCCCCTTATTCGCTCTCCTTTCTGTCGCTTTCTCACATACATATTTTCTCACCCCTGGAAACAATACACAAGCATGTATGCCTAACAATCGCACACAGAGCACAACCATGGGCGAATGCACACAAAAAGAACTGCATCATACAGTACCTATGTACTAGCATGCATGCACACACAACCATCAAGACACAGGACCCAACACACACCATCTGAATGAACAAGGCACCTCCACCATTCCCACAGAGAGAGACGCAGTAGGCAGAGAAAGACAGATTCATTGAGACCGAGAGAGGAAGAGGCACCGCAGAACGACAAGCCATACAAACAGTACAGACAGGTAGAGAGAGAGACAGACAGACACGGGAGAGAGGGCCGAGGACCAGACAGACAGACCCAGACAGGACAGACAGACAGAAACAGACCAGACAGCACAGACAGACAGACACGGAGACGGGCAACAGGTACGAGACCAGCACAGACAGACAGACCAGCAGACACATCAGGAGACAGCACGAGAGACCTAAGAAGCGAGACAGACAGGGACAGGAAGGGAGAAATAAAGCAGACAGACAGAGAGAACAGACAGGGAGCACAGACAGGGATAGACACGTGAGAGAGGGTGCACGAGACAACAGACAACCAGCACAGACAGACAGGACAAGACAGACACAACGACAGACAGAAGACACGGGAGACACGGAGACAGCGGAGCAAGACAGGAGACAGACAGGCGGAGACAGCACGCGGAGAGCACAGAAGAGTGAGACAAGACAGGAACAGACAGGCGAGAGAGGGAGACAGACAGGAGAGAGGAGAGAGAGAAGGGGCCGAGACGATCAGACAAGAGTACAGACAGATCGAGACAGACCAGAACAGACGGAAGAACAGACAGACGACAGACAGACAAGAGACAGACGGCAGACAACACGGGAGACACGACAGGGAGATAGCAGGGACAGACAGGGAGACAGAGCAGGAGAGGAGACAACAGGAGAGGACAAGGAGAGAGGAGAGGGGGCCGAGACAGACAGACAGACAGACAGACAGACAGACAGACAGACAGACAGACAGACAGACAGACAGACAGAGTGAGAGAGTTCAGCTACATGCCCTGTAAGGAAAGAACTCTATCATAAGACAAGAGAAATGATAACCCTGTGTACCTTGGCTGCCCAGCGAGGTCTTATATAATGCAGGACATGCATTCTGAAGGGGACCTAAAGGGACATGGCACACAAATACTGCATAGTTCTAGTCATTTCACAAATGTTCAAAATACTCATCCATCCTTGAGGGGTGAAACACTTAATACAGGTTATTAAGCAATTATTTCCTACTAACAATCTAAAGTCATTAACTTCTTATATACCCAATTATTTCCTACTAACAACCAAAATCATTAATATTGACAAATTCATTGTAAATTATGAAAAGTATGTGTCTTCCGGATGACAGAAACTGAAGCCAGTGTTATTGTGAGGATCCTGAAACATTACATTTTGGTTTCTATCGGGCCCAGAAGATTATACAAAATCACATTTTTCCCAAAATTCATATTACCGCAATTTGCGCCCTCTGTTTATACTCACATAACTACGTGTCATATATTTTTGGGGTTTTTCAAGAGATCCAGGGCAAGCAGTGGTTTGTAGGACCATTACTTTTGCCAGCATCCTCGCTGGATGCTATATTTTTGTACTGTAGAAGTACTCTGAACAAAAGGTCCATCTCTCTCGTGCATAGTTGAGTAACACCTTCATTACCCTGATGTACTGTAAGTCACTTCATTACTCTTAACATGACCAATTACAGAGCAGCAATGGACCAACACTGTCAGGCCAAAGTTAGTGTTTTCCAGTGGCCATGGCAACAGCTAGGGGGAAGACTGATTGCGCTCCACACGCAGGAAGTACTGCAAGGACAACAGGATGTGCCCTGGCTCCGCCGTCGAGGGTCTAAGAATTCAAGGAAGTTATTGTACTTTGTGGAATGGCCTGAGGAATGCAAGATGTCTGCCGCTTTTGAGGTCCTGGCCATATCGCATGTCGTAGGCGACGGGCTTTGAAGACAGCAATGTGACTGTTGATAGTAATGTGTCTGTTGATAGTAATGTGACTGTTGATAGTAATGTGCCCCTTGATAATAATGTGTCTGTTGATAGTAATGTAGCTGTTGATAGTAATGTGCCCCTTGATAGCAATGTGACTGTTGATAGTAATGTGCCCCTTGATAGTAATGTGTTTGTCGATAGTAATGTGCCCCTTGATAGTAATGTGTCTGTTGATAGTAATGTGCCCCTTGATAATAATGTGTCTGTTGATAGTAATGTGTCTGTTGATAGTAATGTGCCCTTGATAATAATGTGTCTGTTGATAGTAATTTGTCTGTTGATAGTAATGTGCCCCTTGATATATTAATGTGTCTGTTGATAGCAATAGTGCCCCTTGATAGTAATGTGTCTGTGATGAGTAATTTGTCGTTGATAGTTAAGTGCCCCTTGATAGTAATGGTCTGTGATAGTAATGTGCCCCTTTATAATTGTCGATAATTGTTGTTATAGTAATGTGCCCTTGATAAGTAATGTGTTGTTGATAGTATGTTGTGCCCCTTGATAATAATGTGGTCTTGGATAGTAATTTGTCTGTTGATAGTAATGTGCCCCTTGATAGTAATTGTGTCTGTTGATAGTAATGTGCCCCTTGATAATAACTGGATGTCGATAGTAATGTGTCTGTTGATAGTAATGTGCCCCTTGATAGTAATGTGGCTGTCGATAGTAAGTAAGCTGTTGATAGTAATGTGTGTGTTGATAGTAATGTGTCTGTTGATGATGTTGCCCCTTGATAGTAATGTGTCTGTCGATAGTAATGTAGCTGTTGATAGTAATGTGCCCCTTGATAGTAATGTGTCTGTTGATAGTAATGTGCCCTTGATAGTAATGTGTCTGTTGATAGTAATGTGTCTATTGATAGTAATGTGTCCGTTATAGTAAATGTGTCTGTTGATAGTAATGTGTTTGTTGATAGTAATGTGCCCCTTGATAGTAATGTGTCTGTTGATAGTAATGTTGTTAGATATGTGTCCGTTGATAGTAATGTGTCTGTTGATAGTAATGTGTCTGTTGATAGTAATGTGTCGTGTTGATAAGTAATGTGTCCGTTGATAGTAATGGTCGGTTGATAGTAATGTGCCCTTTGATAGTGATGTACCTGGTGATAGTTACTGTTCTGTGATAGTAATGTGTATGTTGATAGTAATGTAGCTGTGATAGTAATGGGTTGTTTGATAGTAATGTGTGTGATAGTAATGTGTCTGTGATAGTAGTGTGACTGTTGATAGTAATGTAGCTGTTGATAGTAATGTGTCTGTTGATAGTAATGTGTCTGTGATAGTAATGTGCCCCTTGATAGTAATGTGTCTGTTGATAGTAAGTGACTGTTGATAGTAATGTAGCTGTTGAAGTATGTGTTTGTTGATAGTAATGTAGCTGTTGATAGTAATGTGTCTGTTGTTAGTAATGTAGCTGTTGTAGTAATGTACCCTTGATAGAAGTGTCTGTTGATAGTAATGTAGCGGTTGACATAATGTGTCTGTTGATAGTAATGTGCTGTCTTGATAGTAAGTATGTGATAGTAATGTGCCCTTGATAGTAAGTGTCTGTTGATAGTAATGTGACTGTTGATAGTAATGTTAGCTGTTGATAGTAATGTGTCTGTTGATGGTAATGTGTGTTGATAGTATGTGTCTGTGATAGTAATGTGACTGTTAAGTAATGTAGCTGTTGATAGTAATGTGTCTGTTGATAGTAATGTGTCTGTTGATAGTAATGCGTCTGTTGATAGTAGTGTGGCTGTTGATAGTAATGTAGCTGTTGATAGTAATGTGTCTGTTGATAGTAATGTGTGTTGATAGTAATGTAGCTGTTGATAGTAGTGTGTCTGTTGATAGTAATGTTGTATTAATGTAACTGTTGATAGTAATGTGTGTGATAGTAATGTAGCTGTTGAAGTAATGTAGCTGTTGATAGTAATGTGTCTGTTGATAGTAATGTAGCTGGTTGATAGTAATGTAGCTGTTGATAGTAATGTGTGTTGATAGTAATGTAGCTGTTGATAGTATGTGCTGTGAATAGTAATGTGTCTGTTGATAGTAAGTGAGCTGTGATAGTAAGGTGCCTTGATAGTAATGTGCATGTTGAAAGTAATGTGCATGTTGAAAGTAATGTGCCCGTTGTTAGATGCATGTGTGGGATTGTGCTGGCACAGTGAGGTCACCCACCTCTTTCCACCTCTCTCTATTCTCCTCTTGACAGTCAGGAATGTCAACATTTGAAATAAAAAGCTTGACTTGGAAAGTCCTGCACTGTTGCATATTTTCAGTCAAATTGTTGTACTGTATATTTTTATTTGCATTGTTTCAAGAGAGAACACCAGCTCTGTTGGTAATGGCACCCAACACTGTAACAGAACCCACAGTTGATGAAGTTGATAACAGTTCTACCTCAGGAACAATATGTGCAAAGTCCTTGCTACGTGACGTTGAAATCTGGTATATATGAAACCTCTTTGACAGGACAGTCAGAATTATACTGCGTTCATCTACCTCCACTTCTCAATCGCCTCACTTTCTGTTCAGTGGAGACACATGMTGTGTCCCAAATGGCACCCTATTCCCTATATAGTGCACTACTTTTGACCTAAGCCCTGTGGGGAAAAGGGTGCCATTTTGGACTCACATTAGACATTGGTGGCTCAGATTAGTTTTTGGGGCTGAGCTCAGTCTTTAATCTGCGGTCCCAACTAAGTCAGAGGTTCCTCTCTAACACTGTTCTGTTCCTCTGGACATCTCAGGTTTCCCCCTGGCCTGCATTCTTCCCTCAAACTGTGTGTCTGATCCTGTGTGAGGCTTCACGCCTCCACCTGCCTAATTGGTCCTGGGATGGGTCCCACTCTGCCCCCGTTCAGAAGCTGGTTGTCTGTTCTAAATAGCACCCTATTCCCTATGTAGTGCACTACTTTTGACCAGGTTCCATAGGGTAATAGGGTGCCATTTTGGACACAGCCCTGGTCTCGCCGTGTTCCGGATTGTTCCAGGGTGTTCCGAGTGACAGTCTCGACAGTCCCTCTCCCTGATGCGTGGATAGAACTGTATGCCCAAAGGTCAGGGGTTATAGAAGGTCAGGGGTTAACTCTACAGGCTGCGCTCCAACAACAAACAATTCGTCCCAAATCTCTTCAGCCCACTCTCTGTTCCATCAACACTGGAAGCCCCTCAATCCCTTTGCACCCAAAACAAACACCATCATATCCATTACCTTATTAGAGTTATGATGAGAGTAGCTGGATGTTCATACTGATACTGTACATTTTAGGACTGAATGCAAACTATCTCTCCTATTTCATCTCATCAGTAATCTGGCCCGTTATGAAGACGCAATAAGGAAAGATTGGCAAGAGGGGAAGTCATGTTAAGGGTTAAGTTAAGGGTTTTGGGGGAACGAGGGTTTGAGGGWTGATCCAGTGTAGGGATCAAATGTTTGCCCGGTGCTGACAGGTACGTTGGGCCTGTGGAGCTGTGGGGTCTGTTTGTGTGCCTGAGGTGTAGCAAACTGCATGTTGGCTCACTCTGATGATGTGTTGTTCAATGGAAAGGTTAACAGGTTTGACCTTCCTGTTCTCTAGCCACCATGATGATCAAGAACACAGACACACGGACAGGGAAGCGGAAAACCTGAAACCTGAGTTATGGAGGGAAAAAACAAGTGATGGAAGTTATAGGTACAATATTTATCTTCCCAAGATGAGTGTTGTATAAAAACACCATTACTTTCACTTCTAAAATAATAATRATAATAAATGAATAATAATAGATGGAATTTATATAGCCATGTTCAAAGACACGTGAACCCTACCTTGAACAAACCATTAACCATTTTACTAAAGTATTTTGTGCAGGGGAAAACCCAACACTCTGATTAGCATAGTTGTCTTCTTTTAAAAGACAATGGAAACTTCCATTTTCAGATACTTTTTTTGATTTAACTAGGCAAGTCGGTTAAGAATAAATTCTTATTTACAATGACGGCCTACGCCAGCCAAACCCAGAAAACGCTGGGCTAATTGTGCGCCGCCCTATGGTACTCCCAATCACAGCAGGTTGTGATACAGCCTGGATTCGAACCAGGGCGTCTGTAGTGACGCTTCAAGTACTGAGCCGCAGTGCCTTAGACCACTGCGCCACTCGGGATCCCCTCCACACCAAGTCTGTGGTCTGAGAATGTCCATTTGGTCACATGTATTGCAGCTGTTCACCATGAGATGGGAAGGAAATACTGACATGAATCTTTTGTACTACGGAGTAAAAAACTTTTTTACAAATAATTTTATGGTGAAATATTAACTCATCACAACTCATCACATGAATCTATCACAAACTGAAATTAGCAGCCGGAAAATCCAATCCCTGAAACAGACAGACTTTAGGTAGGAGTCAGCACAGACAATCCTTTCTATCATGTTGAGTATTAGGAGTCAGCACAGACAATCCTTTCTATCATGTTGAGTATTAGGAGTCAGCACATACCAACGACAAATGCCTTTCTATCATGTTGAGTATTAGGAGTCAGCACAGACAATCCTTTTCTTATCATGTGAGTATTAGGCGTCAGCACAGACATCCTTTCTATCATGTTGAGTATTAGGCGTCAGCAACAGACAATCCTTTCTATCATGTTGAGTATTAGGAGTCAACACAGAAAATATTTCAAAACCTAAAGTATTTTATTTGGGACACAAATTATTCACTAAAACCCTAAACCTCAACTTATATTTTGTATTGAATAATGTGGCAAATTGGAAGCAAGTTGAAGGGTGCCTAAACTGCTTGGAGTAATCCTGGATTGTAAACTGTCATGGTCAAAACATATTGATACAACAGGTAACTATGACGAGGATATGAAGCGCTACTCCGCTTCTTGACATGCTATCAACAAAATGAGTCCTAGTTTTTGTAGCACCTAGAATACGCTGTCGTCATATGGATCTGTCCAGTCATATGGAATACTGTCCAGTAATATGGACTACTGTATAGATCATACGGACTACTGTTATAGTCCATACGGACTACTGTATAGTCATATGGAATACTGTCCAGTCATATGGACTACTGTCCGCATCTATGGGAAATAACTGTCCAGTCATATGGACTACTGTCCAGAGGAATCCATGGAACACATGGTCCAGTCATATGGACTACTGTCCAGTCATACGGAATACTGTCCAGTCATACGGAATACTGTCCAGTCATACGGAATACTGTCCAGTCATACGGACATACTGTCCAGTATATGGACTACTGTCCAGTCATATGGACTACTGGATATGTTCATATGGAATACTGTCCAGTCAACGGAATACTGTCCAGTCATATGGACTACTGTCCAGTCATACGGAAATACGTGCCAGTCATACGGACTACTGTCCAGTCATATGGACTACTGTCCAGTCATACGGAATATGTCCAGTCATATGGACTACTGTCCAGTGTCTGGTACTGTCCAGTCATCGGAATCTGTCAGTCATATGGACACTGTCCAGCTCATAACTGAACTATGTTCCAGTCATAGGAATACTGTCAGTCATATGGACTACTGTCCAGTCAATGGATACTGTCCAGTCATATGGATCTACTGTCAGTCATATGGAACCTACTGTCCAGTCAATAATGGACTACTGTCCAGTCATTATGGAAAATATACTGATCCAGTCATACGCTGATAATACTGTCCATCCAATAGGAATACTGTCAGTCATTAGGAATACTGTCCAGTCATACGGAAATACTGTCCAGTCATATGGAATACTGTCCAGTCATATGGACTACTGTCCAAGTCATATGGACTACTGTATAGTACTATTATGGAATACTGTCACATCATGGAATACTGTCCAGTCAAATGACTACTGCCCAGTCATATGGAATACTGTCCAGTCTATGGACTACTGTCCAGTCATACGGACTACTGTATAGTCATATGGACTACTGTCCAGTCATATGGACTACTGTCCAGTCATAGGACTACTGTATAGTCATATGGACTTACTTGTCCAGTCATACGGACTACTGTTAGTCATATGGACTACTGTCCAGTCATATGGAATACTGTCCGTCAAATGGACTACTGTATAGTCATATGGACTACTGTCCAGTCATATGGATCTACTGTATGAGTCATATGGAATACTGTCCAGTCATATGGAATAACTGTCCAGTCAATATGGACTACTGTCCAGTCATATTGGACTACTGTCCAGTCATATGGAATACTGTCCAGTCAAATGACTACTGTATAGTCATATGGAATACTGTCCAGTCATATGGACTACTGTCCAGTCATATGGAATACTGTCCAGTCAAATGGACTACTGTATAGTCATATGGAATACTGTCCAGTCATATGGACTACTGTCCAGTCATATGGAATACTGTCCAGTCATATGGACTACTGTCCAGTCATATGGAATACTGTTCCAGTCATATAATACTGTCCAGTCAAATGGACTACTGTATAGTTATATGGACTACTGTCAGTCATATGGACTACTGTCCAGTCATATGTGAAAATACTGTCGCAGTTTCATATGGACTACTGTCCAGTCATATGGACTACTGTCCAGTCATATGGAATACTGTCCAGTCATATGGACTACTGTCCAGTCATATGGTCAAGTGACACACACAAGGGACATAGGCAGATTACACTTGGCCCAGAACAGAGCAGCACAGCTGGCCCGTAAACGTACAAATAGAGCTAACATGAATGGGAAAGGAGGATACTTAGTCAGTTGTACAACTGAATGCACATGGCTACCTGCCACCGTGAATGTCAATCTCTCCTGGTTTAAAGTAGAGGAGAGATTGACTGCATCACTACTGGTCTCTGTGAGAGGTATTGACATGTTGAAAACACCGAGCTGTCTGATCAAACTACTATCGCACAGCTCAGACACCCATACATACCCCACAAGACATGCCACCAGTGGTCTCTTCACAGTCCCCAAGTCCAGAACAGACTCTGCGAAACACACAGTACTAAATAAAGCCATGACTACATGGAACTCTATTCCACATCAAGTAACTCAAGTGAGCCGTAAAATCAGATTTCAAAAACAGATAAAACTATACCTTATGGAACAACGTCGCTTAACTGTGAAGAGAGAACCACACATACGCACACTAACTCTCCCTTTCAACCATGGGTAATAGGAGTCAGCACAGACAATCCATTCAACCATGGGTAATAGGATCAGCACAAGACAATACCATTCAACCAGGGTAATAGAGATCAGCACAGACAATACCATTCAACCATGGGAATAGGAGTCAGCACAAGACAATACATTCAACCATGGGTAATAGGAGTCAGCACAGACAATCCTCTCAACCATGGGTAATAGGAGTCCTCTAGAGGTGATGCAAGGTACTGTAAATGTGACTACACAGAAAACAGGGATTACAGTTAGGGCACACTTGTTTGCCTAGATCATCAACTTCAATTTCCACTCGTACGTGTCCGCTCACTCATTTAGAAAGGACTCATTTACTTAAAAATAAAGGAGAGACTGTAACTGAAACATGAAAGATAGACTGTCTTAAATTCTAAGATGAGATTGTATTCATATTTATTACACAACTCAAATCTAAACAAATATGTTTAAAAGGAGCTCTGGAAAACAGCTTCAACTTTATTTTGCTGTATTTCTACATACGTCGGCTGCACACATTCTAATGAGGGCAATGTAAACCAACTTGGGGTAATTCCATTTAAATTCCAGTCAATTCATGAAGTACATTGAAATGTCAATTATGTCAATTATTTTCAATGTGAAAAATGGGGAATTGGAATTTGGTTTACATTCTGAATTGACTGGAATTTAAATGGAATTGACCCCAACCCTAATGTAAACTTTACTCTCTGTTCGGGTTCAGGAGACCCAGGCTCCACTCCTTCGACCAGGGAACACAGGCTCCACTCCTCGACCAGGGACCACAGGGCTCCACTCCTCGACCAGGGAACACAGGCTCCACTCCTCGACCAGGGACCAGGCTCCACTCCTCGACCAGGGAACACAGGCTCCACTCCTCGACCAGGGAACACAGGCTCCACTCCTCGACCAGGGAACACAGGCTCCACTCCTCGACCAGGGAACACAGGCCACTCTCCTCGACCAGGGACCCAGGCTCCTCTCCTCGACCAGGGAACACAGGCTCCACTCCTCGACCAGGGAACACAGGCTCCACTCTCGACCAGGGAACACAGGCTCCACTCCTCGACCAGGGAACACAGGCTCCACTCCTCGACCAGGGACCAGGCTCCACTTCTGACCAGGGAAACACAGGCTCCACTCCTCGACCAGGGGACCACAGGCTCCACTCCTCGACCAGGAACACAGGCTCCACTCCTCGACCAGGGGAACCCAGGCTCCACTCCTCGACCAGGGAACACAGGCTCCACTCCTCGACCAGGGAACACAGCTCCACTCCTCGACCAGGAACACAGGCTCCACTCCTCGACCAGGGAACACAGCACTCTCTCGACAGACCCAGGCTCCTCTCCTCGACGGAACACAGGCTCCACTCCTCGACCAGGGAACACAAGGCCACTCCTCGACCAGGGAACACAGCTCCACTCCTCGACGGGAACACAGGCTCCACTCCTCGACCAGGGGACCCAGGCCTCTCCTCGACCAGGGAACACAGGCTCCTCTCCCTCGACCAGGGGACCCAGCTCCTCTCCTCGACAGGGAACACAGGCTCCACTCCTCGACCAGGGGACCCAGGCTCCACTCCTCGACCAGGGAACACAGGCTCCACTCCTCGACCAGGGAACACAGGCTCCACTCCTCGACCAGGGAACACAGGCTCCTCTCCTCGACCAGGGGACCCAGGCTCCTCTCCTCGACCAGGGAACACAGGCTCCACTCCTCGACCAGGGGACCCAGGCTCCTCTCCTCGACCAGGGACCAGGCTCCACTCCTGACCAGGAACACAGGCTCCACTCCTCGACCAGGGAAACACAGGCTCCACTCTCGACCAGGGAACACAGGCTCCACTCCTCGGACCAGGGAACACAGCTCCACTCCTCGACCAGGAACACAGCTCCACTCCTCACCAGGGAACACAGGCTCCACTCCTCGACCAGGGGAACACAGGCCCACTCCTCGACCAGGGACACAGGCTCCTCTCCTCGACCAGGGACCCAGGCTCCACTCCTCGGACCAGGGACACAGGCTCCACTCCTCGACCAGGGAACACAGGCTTCCACTCCTGACCAGGGACCCAGGCTCCCACTCCTTGACCTGGACACAGGCTCCCACTCCTCGACCAGGGAACACAGGCTCCACTCCTCGACCAGGGGACACAGGCTCCACTCCTCGACCAGGGAAACAGGCTCCACTCCTCGACCAGGGTAGCAGCCTCTCTCTCCAGGGGGTTGTAGGTCCGTTGGCTGTTCTCTACCTCACCCTGCTCTGTGCTTTCTGTGCTCTGGGTGCTGTGGTGGGCCTCTGTGAGTATATCTGCACTCTGTTCTTGGTTTAGTATCTTCCTATGTATTTGGATGTGAACACAATTTATCAGATGATAAAAGAATAGATACCTGCACAATGGTAAATGCTCCCATTGTTTTATTGTGCCATTTCTCATAATACCAAAATCATTTGGGCATTGATAAACATTTTTTTTTTAATATTTACTTGCCTGTGGTTCTTTCAATAGATGTCAGTAAGAGCAACCAGTTTGATTCACTGGAGACACAGCAGAGTAACCTCGTAGCCAACCTAATAGGTGAGTTGGAACTGTCACAATCTGACACTGTCATGAATGTTACTGTCTGGAATATGTTTGACTACGCAAACGTTTGAGGTTTTAATACGCAAATATTTGAGGTTTGAATATGCAAATGTTTGCGGTTTAAATATGCAAATGTTTGCGGTTCGAATATGCAAATGTTTGCAGTTTGAATATGCAAATGTTTGAGGTTTGAATATGCAAATGTTTGCAGTTTGAATATGCAAATGTTTGCAGTTTGAATATGCAAATGTTTGAGGTTTGAATATGCAAATATGTGAGGAACTGCGTGTCAAGTAGGCATTAAGAATAACCTGTAAAGGCTGAAATCCTACCATAGTAAGAAGATGTGAAAGTATAGCATTTCAAGAAGAAGCAAACCTAAAGATATATTCCCTAAAGTGTTACCATTTTATTTTCGTCAAGCAGAGGTTGAAGGTTATAAAGCCTGTGCTAAGGGCTCGTTGTTTCATGCTACTTATTCTCTACTGGTTATATGAACTGGACTCAATAACTGTGTCTCAAAGAGAGGTCACCTGGTCATTGTCAACAGCCAAGAGAAATGGGTGAGCAAGGTGAAAGAGAGAAATTAGAGGCTATGGAAAGGTTTTTAAAGATCATCACTTTTTCAGACCCAACTTCTGTTTTCTTCAGAATTGTATGTAAGACGAACAGAGGATCAAGTCAAACYAGACAGAAAGAAAGTCAGCTGTGTTTATTAAGAGTAGAAACTGTTTTTTAGAACCTATTTTTCAACTTTTCTGTTCCCCAGAATATTTTCTTGTCAACCCTTGGTGATGATATGAAGCACTGGATCGGACTGAGTTGCTTGGAGACTGAAGGACGGTGGCTCTGGGTGGACAACAAACCTTTGAGTCAAACTGGAATGCAATAAGTGAATGTCAAAATATCTCACAATATTCAAGAAATAACTACAGATCTCTTTCGCTAAAGGATTTTCCAACTTGAAGTTAGATGGTTCCTCCCCACTGGGCACAGACGTCAATTCAACATCCATTCCAAGTTGGTTCAACATACACTACCGTTCAAAAGTTTGGGGTCACTTAGAAATGGCCTTATTTTGAAAGAAAAGCCTTTTTTTGTCAGAAATACAGTGTAGACATTGTTAATGTTGTAAATGATTATTGTAGCTGGAAACGTCTGATTTTTAATGGAATATCTGCATAGGCGCACAGAGGCCCATTATCAGCAACCATCACTCCTGTGTTCCAATGACAAGTTGTGTTAGCTAATCCAAGTTTATCATTTTAAAAGGCTAATTGGTCATTAGAAAACCCTTTTGCAATTATGTTAGCACAGCTGAAAACGGTTGTGCTAATTAAAGAAGCAATAAAACTGGCCTTCTTTGGACTAGTTGAGTATCTCCCGCTCAGTTTTCCACCACAAAACGGACAAAAAGAGTAGAACCAGCTCACCTGCTTTTACTTTAGGATTTGATTATTAGATGTTCAATGTTTATTTTTTTTCTTATTTTTTTTAAAGGAATACTTCTACCATATTAAAACATGAGTTAAGTTCACGTTACAGGGATGACCTTAACCCTGAAGGACAAACGTAAATGAATCACTAATGACATTAAATAAGCAAAATTCTTCAGAAATGACTTTCCCAAAGCAACCAAATAACTAATAATTTTACAATGATGGTGAAAACTTGGGAAAATCTTCAGATTAAGTGGGTTAAAATCTTCCTAGAACACATTTTCATGAATTTATTTGAATTAAAACACACTGCTATTGGAATCTGTTTACATGGTTTAGTTTAGTTAGACTTTAGAGCATCATTGTATGTGATCCAACTGTTAAATGTAATGTTTTATCAACGTTCACACACATAATGTCGGAGGGACATACTGTATAAAGCACTATATTCATGTAGAAACCCTATTTATATATTATAATTCGGCCTGAATGTTTTTTGTCAATAACACAACAGAATAATTTATGGATTTAAGCAAAACGTCCTATACATGTAGATACACTAATCAAGCATTAGCACATTGAATAGCAGCTTTCTATGTTATTTCTAATTAGAGTTATTTGGTAAAGTATGATTACTTTGTTTCCTGGTCTCCCCTAAACTTCCCAATTATTTACAGCATTGCTTGCTCTGAGTAAAAAAGTCCAACATAAAACAAACCTCTACATATACTCTTAGTGTACAAAACATTAGGAACACCTTCCTAATATTGAATTGCATATTTTGCCATCAGAACAGCCTCAATTTGTTAGGGCATGGACTCTATAAGGTATCAAAAGTGTTCCTCAGAGATGCTGGCCCATGTTGACTCCAATACTTCCCACAGTTGTGTCAAGTTGGCTGGATGTCCTTTTGAGTGGTGGAYCATTCTTGACACACATGGGAAACTGTTATTAAGCGTGAAAAACTCAGCATCGTTGCAATTCTTGACACAAACCGGTGCACCTGGCACCTACAGTACTACCATACCCCATTCAAAGGTACTTAAATCTTTTGTCATACACAATCCATGTCTCAGTTGTCTCAAGGCTTAAAAATCCTTCTTTAACCTGTCTTCTCCCATTCATCTACACTGATTGAAGTGGATTTAACAGGTGACATCAATAAGGGATCGTAGCTTTCACCTGAATTCACCTTGTCAGTCTATGTCATGGAAGAGCATATATATTTAATTTGACATGTAGTTGAATACAACATTGTGCTTTGAAATAATGACACGCATGAATAAAGAACTTATTAAAGTAGTGATGACCCACCCTGACACTGACAGGTCTTGGTGAAGTCGTAGTTAGATGGTTCTTTAGATGGTTCTTTAGATGGTGGATGGATGACTCTATGTGTAGACAAAATGGAGACCAATTATTCTTTTATCATTTTTTTTTTTATGATGAACTGACCATGTCTACAGCCATGCATCAACTCAACTACTTCCTGTTTGCTCCCAACAATTGTAAACCGGGTACACATTCCAACCGAGACGATATACCCTGTGGTGTAAAGTAACTAAGTAAAAATATTTTTGAAGTACTACTTAAGTCCTTTTTTTGCGGTATCTGTACTTTACTATTTATATTTATGACAACTTTTCATTTTACTCCACTACCAACCTAAAGAAAATGATGTACTTCATACTCAATACATTTTCCCTGACACCCAAAAATACTCGTTACATTTAGAATACTCAGGCAGGACAGCAATATGGTCCAATTCACGCACCTATCAATATAATGCGTTGTCATCCCTACTGCTTTTGGTCTAGCGGACTTACTAAACACAAATACTGCGTTTGTAAATTATGTGTTGGAGTGTGCCCCTGGCTGTCTGTAAATTAAAAAAGAAAGACAATTGTGTAATCTGATATGGAATTTGATGTCTAGTATTTACTTTTACTTTGTACTTTTACTCAAGTATGATAGTTGAGTACTTTTCCCACCACTGTACTTAAGTCCATTTATAACCAGATACTTTTGGACTTTTACTCAAGTACTATTTTACTGGGTGACTCACTTTAACATGAGTCATTTTCTATTAAGTTATCTTTAGTTTTACTCAAGTATGAACATGTAATACTTTTTCCAACACTAAATATACCACAGGTAAAAATACTTGTTTCTCTATATGACATATAACTGCATTGTTGTTGGTATACAGTAGTTCTGTATACCACTCCTACCTTGTCACAACACAATTGATTGGCTCAAACGCAATAAGAAGAAAATAAATTCCACAAATTATCTTTTAAGAAGGCACACCTGATAATTTAAATGTATTCCAGGTGACTGCCTCCTGAATCTGGTTGAGAGAATGCCAGGAGTGTGCAAAGTTGTCATCAAGGCAACGGGTGGTTATTTGAAGAATCTCAAATATAAATTGTATTTTGATTTGTTTAACACTTTTTTGGTTACTACATGATTCCATATGTGTTATTTCATAATTTTGATGTATTCACTATTATTCTACAATGTAGAAAATAGTAAAAATAAAGAAAAACCCTTGAATGAGTAGGTGTCCTAAAACTTTTGACCGGTAGTGTACAGCAGAATTTCCCCTGTACCATAGAATGAACAGCCCTTAGCGGTACTATTAACCTACTGGCTATATACAGTACCACACTCCCTTCTGGCCTTACTGCTCAATTAACCAACCTCTGCTCTAATGAATTAAATCATCAATCAATCATAAATTAATCATAAAATAATCCTACATGGTGTAGTGTTCTCTGGTAACATGCCCTGACATTGGCCACTAGATGGCAGTATAACTATATTCTGTTGAAGGTAGAAAGCACTGTTCACCCTCTGCGCATCAAATAACATACTAAATGTTATCTTTCACATGCGCCAAATAAAACTGGTGTAGACTTTACAGTGAAATGTTTGGTTACAAACATTTCCCAAAGACGCAGATTTTTAATAGTGACTAACACAAGAAGAATAAAATAACATGCACAAGAATGGAGCTATATACAGGAAGTACCAGTACCAGATCAATGTGGAGCTATATACAGGAAGTACCAGTACCAGATCAATGTGGAGCTATATACAGGAAGTACCAGTACCAGATCAATGTGGAGCTATATACAGGGAGTACCAGTACCAGATCAATGTGGAGCTATATACAGGAAGTACCAGTACCAGATCAATGTGGAGCTATATAAAGGAAATACCAGTACCAGATCAATGTGGAGCTATATACAGGGAGTACCAGAACAWTGTGGAGGTACATTTGAAGTCGGAAGTTTACATACACGTAGGTTGGAGTCATTAAAACTAGTTTTTCAACCACTCCACAAAGTCTTGTTAACAAACTATAGTTTTGGCAAGTCGGTAAGGACATCTACTTTGTGCGTGACACGAATAATTTTTCCAACAATTGTTTACAGATTATTTCACTTATAATTCACTGTATGACAATTCCAGTGGGTCAGAAGTTTACATACACTAAGTTGACTGTGCCTTTAAACAGCTTGGAAAATTCCAGAAAATGATTTCATGGCTTTAGAAGCTTCTGATAGGCTAATTGACATAATTTGAGTCAATTGGAGGTATACCTGTGGATGTATTTCAAGGCCTACCTTCAAACTCAGTGCCTCTTTGCTTGACCTCATGGGAAAATCAAAAGAAATCAGCCAAGACCTCAGAATAAAATTTGGAGACCATTTCCAAATGCCTGAAGGTACCACGTTCATCTGTACAAACAATAGTAACCAAGTATAAACACCATGGGACCACGCAGCCATCATACCACTCAGGAAGGAGACGCGTTCTGTCTCCTAGAGATGAACGTACTTTGGTGCGAAAAGTGAAAATCAATCCCAGAACAACAGCAAAGGACCTTGTGAAGATGTTGAAGGAAACAGGTACAAAAGTATCTATATCCACAGTAAAACGAGTCCTATATCGACATAACCTGAAAGGCCGCTCAGCAAGGAAGAAGCCACTGCTCCAAAACCGCCATTAAAAAAGCCGGGCTATGGTTTGCAACTGCACATGGGACAAAGATCGTACTTTTGGAGAAATGTCCTCTGGTCTGATGAAACAAAAAAATAACTGTTTGGCCATAATGACCATTGTTATGTTTGGAGAGAAAAGGGGGACGCTTGCAAGCCGAAGAACACCATCCCAACCGTGAAGCACGGGGGTGGCAGCATCATGTTGTGGGGGTGCTTTGCTGCAGGAGGGACTGGTGCACTTCACAAAATAGATGGCATCATGAGGAATTAAAATTATGTGGATATATTGAAGCAACATTACAAGACATCAGTCAGGAAGTTAAAGCTTGGTCGCAAATGGCTCTTCCAAATGGACAATCACCCCAAGCATACTTCCAAAGTTGTGGCAAAATGGCTTAAGGACAACAAAGTCAAGGTATTGGAGTGGCCATCACAAAGCCCTGACCTCAATCCCATAGAAAATTTGTGGGCAGAACTGAAAAAGCATGTGCGAGCAAGGAGGCCTAAAAACCTGACTCAGTTACACCAGCCTTGTCAGGAGGAATGGGCCAAAATTCACCCAACTTATTGTGGGAAGATGGTGGAAGGCTACCCGAAACGTTTGACCCAAGTTAAACAATTTAAAGGCAAAGCTACCAAACACTAATTGAGTGTATGTGAACTTCTGACCCACTGGGAATGTGATGAAAGAAATAAAAGCTGAAATAAATCATTCTCTCTACTATTATTCTGACATTTCACATTCTTAAAATAAAGTGGTGATCCTAACTGACCTAAGACAGGGAAGTTTTACTAGGATTTAATGTCAGGAATTGTGAAAAACTGAATTTAAATGTATTTGGCTAAGGTGTATGTAAACTTCCGACTTCAACTGTAATTGGGACGTACCCTACAGTGCTGTGACAACTAGACGTGGCAGAGCCACAGCATGGCTGGAACATGATGAAAGCATGTAATGAGACAACATGCTGCCAGGGACACTGTCCTCTTATATAAACGGTAGCTAGCATAGTGCAAACAACAACAACACTGAGTAGAGTAGCTCAGGAGGATAAAACATCTTCTGTGTCATATTCTGTGCCAACCCTTTCTCTTACATAATTTAAAAAAATAATATTACTCCAGTGCTAGCTTCACTACACTGGCTTCCTGTTAAGGCAAGGGCTGATTTCAAGGTTGTACTGCTAACCTACAAAGCAGTACATGGGCTTGCTCCTACATATCTTTCCGATTTGGTCCTGCCGTACATACCACGTACGCTACGGTCACAGGCCTCCTAATTGTCCCTAGAATTTCTAAGCAAACAGCTGGAGGCAGGGCTTTCTCCTATAGAGCTCCATTTTTATGGAATGGTCTACCTACCCATGTGAGAGACGCAGACTCGGTCTCAACCTTTAAGTCTTTACTGAAGACTCATCTCTTCAGTAGGTCATATGATTGAGTGTAGTCTGGCCCAGGAGTGTGAAGGTGAACGGAAAGGCTCTGGAGCAACGAACCGCCCTTGCTGTCTCTGCCTGGCCGGTTCCCTTCTCTCCACTGGCATTCTCTGCCTCTAACCCTATTACAGGGGCTGAGTCACTGGCTTACTGGTGCTCTTCCATGCCGTCCCTAGGAGGGGTGCGTCACTTGAGTGGRTTGAGTCACTGAGGTGATCTTCCTGTCTGGGTTGGCGCCCCCCCTTGGGTTGTGCCGTGGCGGAGATCTTTGTGGGCTATACTCGGCCTTGTCTCAGGATTGTAAGTTGGTGGTTGAAGCTTTCCCTCTAGTGGTGTGGGGGCTGTGCTTTGGCAAAGTGGGTGGGGTTATACCCTGCCTGTTTGGCCCTGTCCGGGGGTATCATCGGATGGGGCCACAGTGTCTCCTGATCCCTCCTGTCTCAGCCTCCAGTATTTATGCTGCTGTAGTTTATGTGTCGGGGGGCTAGGGTCAGTCTGTTATATCTGGAGTATTTCTCCTGTCTTATCCGGGGGCCTGTGTGAATTTAAGTATGCTCTCTCTAATTCTCTCTTTCTTTCTTTTTTTCTCTCTCGGAGGACCTGAGCCCTAGGACCATGCCTCAGGATGGCCTGGCCTGATAACTCCTTGCTGTCCCCAGTCCACCTGGCCGTTCTGCTGCTCCAGTTTCAACTGTTCTTCCTGCGGCTATGGAACCCTGACCTGTTCACTGGACGTGCTACCTGTCCCAGACCTGCTGTTTTCAACTCTCTAGAGACAGCAGAAGCGGTAGAGATACTCTGAATGATCGGCTATGAAAAGCCAACTGACATTTACTCCTGAGGTGCTGACCTGTTGCACCCTCGACAACCACTGTGATTATTATTATTTGACCCTGCTGGTCATCTATGAACATTTGAACATCTTGGCCATTTTCTGTTATAATCTCCACCTGGCACAGCCAGAAGATGAATGGCCACCCCTCATATTCTTGCATGCTACAAGGTTAGGTTGGGTGCATGCTACAAGGTTAGGTTAGAGCCATGCTACAAGGTAAGGTTGGGTGCATGCTACAAGGTTAGGTTGGGTGCATGCTACCAAGGTTAGGTTTTGAGCATGCTACAAGGTAAGGTTGGGTGCATGCTACAAGGTTAGGTTGGGTTGGCCATGCTACAAGCGTTAGTTGGTGGTGCATGCTACAAGGTTAGGTTGGGGCCATGCTACAAGGTTAGGTTGGGGCCATGCTACAAGGAATTAGGTTGGGTGCATGCTACAAGGTTAGGTTAGAGCCATGCTACAAGTGAAGGTTGGGGCATGCTACAAGGTTAGGTTGGGTGCCATGCTACAAGGTTAGGTTGGGGCCATGCTACAAGGTTAGGTTTAGAGCCATGCCTACAAGGTTAGGTGTGGGTGCATGCTACAAGGTTAGGTTGGGTGCATGCTACAAGGTTAGGTTGGGGCCATGCTTACAAGGTTAGGTTGGGTCCATGCTACAAGGTTAGGTTGGTGCATGCTACAAGGTTAGGTTGGGGCCATGCTACAAGGTAAGGTTGGGTGCATGTTACACAGTTAGGTTGGGGCCATGCTACAAGGTTAGGTTAGAGCCATGCTACAAGGTTAGGTTAGAGCCATGTTACAAGTTAGGTTAGAGCCATGCTACAAGCTTAGGTTAGAGCCATGCTACAAGGTTAGGTTGGGGGCATGCTACAAGGTTAGCGTTAGGGCCATGCTACAAAGGTTTAGGTTGGGGCCATGCTACAAGGTTAGGTTGGGGATATCTAACAAGGGTTAGGTTTAGAGCCATGCTACAAGGTTAAGGTTGGGGGCTAGCTACAAGGTTAGGTTAGAGCCATGCTACAAGGTTAGGGTGGGTCCATGCTACAGGTTAGTTTGGGGGAATGCTACAAGGTTAGGTTGGTGCATGCTACAAGGTTAGGTTAGAGCCATGCTACAAGGTTAGGTTAGAGCCAGCTACAAGGTTAGGAGAGCATGCTACAAGGTTAGGTTAGAGCCATGCTACAAGTTAGGTTGGGTGCATGCTACAAGGTTTAGGTTGGGGCCATGCTACAAGGTTAGGTTGCGGTGCATGCTACAAGGTTAAGGTTGGGTGCATGCTACAGGTTAGGTTGGGTGCAGCTACAAGGTTAGGTGGGTGCATGCTACAAGGTAGGTTAGAGCCATGCTACAAGGTTAGGTTGGGGCATGCTACAAGGTTAGGTTGGGGCCATGCTACAAGGTTAGGTTAGAGCCATGCACAAGGTTAGTTGGGGATGCTACAAGGTTAGGTTGGGTGCATGCTACAAGGTTAGGTTAGAGCCATGCTACAAGGTTAGGTTAGAGCCATGCTACAAGGTTAGGTTGGGGATATGCTACAAGGTTAGGTTGGGTGCATGCTACAAGGTTAGGTTGGGGCCATGCTACAAGGTTAGGTTGGGGCCATGCTACAAAAACAGGCATCAGAGATCTCAGGGCAAGTCATGGTCTTTCTTCTCCCCCCTGTCTGGGTAGATGGTGGTGGCAGCCAGAGGAGGCTGGTGGGAGTAGCTATAGGAGAACGGGATCATTGTGGTTCACATATGTTTGATACCGCTCCATCTATTCCATTCCAGCCATTACAATGAGCCCATCCTCCTGTCGCTCTTCCCACCAGCCTCCACTGGTGGCAGCTGAGCTGGGTCCAACAAGAGCCTCTTTGATACAGTAGCTGCTAGTAGTCAGCCTGTTTCAGCTGGGCTGGAGGTAGCCCTGCAGCTGTTTCTCCAGGGTGGAGTGTGGAGGGGTGGAGGAAGGAGGGGGAAGGGGGGAGTGAATGAGGCGATATCCCCGAATGTGTCCCAAATGGCACCCTATTCCCTGTATAGTGCACGCACTACTTATGACCAGAGACCTGGAAATTCATAGACAGAGCTATGGATGCAAAGACTGACCATCCATGATATAAAAATTATAGTTTTAACCATGTTTTGAAGCTACATAGTGTTTGTTTACATTTACTTTGTTCACAAACATTGGAGTAAAACAATATTATATTTTTGGTTCTGATGGGGTAAGACAGTTGAACTAAGCTCATGAGGCATTTATAAGTTATATTCTTGTAGAATCAATGGGTATAATTAATTCCAAAAATGGATGTAGCAACTGCAGGTTGCCTCTTTAATGAAACCTACCAGGAAAACGTTCAGGGAACCATAGTAAAACATTCTCAAAACCTCCCTGCAACCTAAAAATTATTGTTCCCAGAACAGGATACAATTTTCACTTGTGTCTTACCGGTCAGGAAAATTATGGCTTCGTTCCCAGAACTAATGGGAAACAAAAAACATATGTTCCCACAACTTCCAAGAAACCAAATGTGCTAGCTGGGGTCTTATTCCAGAGCTTGGGGGCTGTGTTATATACAACCTATATGATGAGGGAAGCACCTTATCGAGATGGTTGTTGCATAACAAGCCTCGTTCCTTCTACAGAATGTTATCCTGCACTGCTCTACCAACAGATACTGTTTCTTCTGTTTCTCCATCTCCCTCTCCAGTGGCTTAACTTCTTCTATGGAAAGTCCCTTTTAGCATGCCCAAAATAGAGAGTTGCATAAAGCTCTAGTTATATTGTGTGGCAATTCGGTTCCTATTTCACAGGATATATCCCATACGAGGCCAGCCAACACTGTGTCACTCAGTCATCTACCATAACAGGCTGAAGTAACAGGGGGCATCTTGGGAGCGTATGCTGCAATGTATTATAGGTTAGAGATTCATCCCAAATGGTACACAATTCCCTATAGTCCACTACTTCTTTCCATTGTCCACTACTTTGACTACTATGGGCCCTTGTAAAAGTAGTGCACTACATAGGGAATAGACTCCCATTAGAAACGTAACCTAAGATAAGGGTGAGACGAGAGGATATGTTTGAGGTGTTCACTCACTCAGTATACTCTGTGGCCCTATTTGCAGCCTATATCATTCCATTCTCTTGGCTTGAAAGAGACTTGATTATTCAGGTCACAAAGGTATTGTTGGCCTAGTTATGCTAGAGCTATGCTGGAGGTTGTTAGGAGTATGTTAGAGCTATGCTGAGTACTAGAGGTATGCTAGAGGTATGCTAGAGGTATGCTAGAGGTATGCTACGAGCTGCTAGACGTATGCTAGAGTATGTAGAGTTATGCTAGAGTATGGCTAGAGGTATGCTAGAGTATGTTGGAGGTTTGCTAGAGGTATGCTAGAGTATGCTAGAGCCATAGCTGACGTAATGCTAGAGTTATGCTAGAGGGTATGCTAGAGGTATGCTAGAGGTATGCTAGAGTTATGCTAGAGGTATGTTAGAGGTTGCTAGAGGTATGCTGGAGCATTCTAGAGTGTAGAGGTATTTTGTAATTGCTAGAAGGGGTTGCTACAGAGCTATGCTAGAGGTATGTTGAGTTATGTTAGTGGTTTGCTAGAGTTATGCTAGAGGTATGCTAGAGCATGCTAGACGTAATGCTAGAGTATATGCTGAGGTATGCTATGAGGTTGCTAGAGCATGCTAGACGTATGTAGAGGTATGCTAGAGGTATGCTAGAGTTATGCTAGAGCTATGCTAGAGGTATGTTAGAGTTATGTTAGAGGTTTGCTAGAGTTATGCTAGAGTTATGCTAGAGTATGCTAGAGGTATGCTAGAGCATGCTGAGTTATGCTAGAGGTATGTTAGAGGTATGTAGTTATGCTATGTTATGCTAGAGTATGTTAGAGTTATGCTATAGTTATGCTAGAGTATGCTAGAGTTTATGCTAGAGGTGTGCAAGTTTTTTAACAGCCTATACGACTACATCCGTATCTGACTAATCAGACTCATCTTCAGAGTACCAGTTCTGGCACACATAAGTTGCCTGGCTGAGGTGCAGCGTCATGGGCCCATTTGTTGCATCTCACACACTTCACCCAAGTCTCTTTGGAAGCTGTTTTAAAGATGGCTCACACAAGACGGGCAGAAGCACTCCTCTTCATCTGATGATGACTCTTCTATGATTTTTCTTTTTTTAGCTGCCTTGTTCTTTGCAGATCCAAATTTGGACTCCCCTGCTTCCTTTTCTTCGGAAAACATCCTTTTGCTAGATTGTGCCTTATTCTTTTCCATTTCTAGTGCCTGCTTCACTGGTGTGCCAGTTGAATTGCTGTTTCGCCGTTATTTTCCTTTGCAAGCTGGTTTTCGGGGCCAGCTTTTGGATTGGCCGGATGTCCTCTGGAGTACGTAGTCAGCAATGGCATAGCTGGACATGGGTGAGCTGGTGCTAGCATAAGAACTGGGCAGGTCTGTGTCTGAGCTCGTGCTAGTCAGGGTGAAGGTGCTGGGTGGCGTTGGCTGGGCCTGGCAGTTTGGTGCTGGGGCTGGCAGGTGGCTGGGGCCTGGCAGTTGGTGCTGGGGCCTAGCAGGGTGAAAGGTGCTGGGCTGGCAGGTTGAGTGGGGGCCTGGCAGGTTGGTGCTGGGGTGGCAGGTGAAATGGTGCTGGGCCTGGCAGGATGGAGCTGGGGCCTGGAGGTGGAATAGTACAGGGGCTGGCAGGCTGGAATGTTGCTGGGGCCTGGCAGGATGGAGCTGGAGCCTGGCAAGGCTGGAATGTTGCTGGGGCCTGGCAGTTGTTGCTGGATGGCAGGGCTGGAATGTGCTGGGCTGGCAGGTTGGAGCTGGGCTGGCAGGTTGGTGTGGGGCTGCAGGTGGATGTGCTGGGCCTGGAGGATGGAGCTGAGCCTGGCAAGGCTGGAATGTTGTGGGGCCTGGCAGGTGGTGCTGGGGCTAGCAGGGCTGGAATGTTGCTGGGCCTGGCAGGATGGAGCTGGAGCCTGGCAAGGCTGGAATGTTGCTGGGGCATGGAGGTTGGTGCTGGGGCCTAGCAGGGCTGAATGTTGCTGGGGCCTGGCAGGATGGAGCTGGAGCCTGGCAAGGCTGGAATGTTGCTGGGGCATGGCAGGTTGGTGCTGGAGCCTGGCAAGGCGGATGTTGCAGGGCAGGGCAGGTTGGTGCTGGAGCCTGGCAAGGCTGGATGTTGGTTGGGGCATGGCAGGATGGAGCTGGAGCCTGGCAGGGCTGGAATGTTGCTGGGCATGGCAGGTTGGTGCTGGAGCCTGGCAAGGCTGGAATGTTGCTGGGATGGCAGGATGGAGTTGGAGCCTGGCAAGGCTGGAATGTTGCTGGGCTGCAGGAGGGCTGGGCTGGCAAGGGCTGGAATGTTGCTGGGCCTGGCAGGATGGAGCTGGAGCCTGGAGGGCTGGAATGTTGCTGGGGCTGGCAGGATGGAGCTGGAGCCTGGCAAGGCTGGATGTTGCTGGGCATGGCAGGTTGGTGCTGGAGCCTGGCAAGGCTGGAATGTTGTTGGGGCATGGCAGGTGGAGCTGGAGCCTGGAGGCTGGAATTGTGCTGGGGCATGGCAGGTTGGTGCTGGAGCCTGGCAAGGCTGGAATGTTGCTGGGGCATGGGCAGATGGAGCTGGAGCCTGGCAAGGCTGGAATGTTGCTGGGCTGGCAGGATGGAGCTGGAGCCTGGCAAGGCTGGAATGTTGCTGGGGCCTGGCAGGATGGAGCTGGAGCCTGGTAGGGCTGGAATGTTGCTGGGGCCTGGCAGGATGGAGCTGGAGCCTGGCAGGGCTGGAATGTTGCTGGGGCCTGGCAGGTTGGAGATGGGGCCTGGCAGGGCTGGAATGTTGCTGGGGCATGGCAGGGTTGATGCTGGGGCCTGGTAGGGTTGGGCTCTGAATGGGGCAATCTGTAACGTAGGATGGCGCAAACTCGGATTACAGAAATACATCCCTGTTCTAAGGTTGTACCCCAGCCACCCTAAAGCCAGTCTGAATGTTCAAGGGGGTTGCAGCCAGAGGATAGGTGATTGCCACAATCCCAAGAATGTCATAAATTGACATTGACTTCCCGTGATTGTTCCTCATCCAGGCATCACACCCGGTGTTGATGTGCCTCTTTAGCGGCCCACAGACAGACCTGACTAACGGTTGAAGCAGATGAGAGCAATGTGGTGGGAATGACAGGATAATTATGCCATTTTCTTTGGCATAATTGAGTCCATCAATGGACAGATGAGACTCTTGGTTTTGTCCAAAAGGATTCAACAGGTCTTCTCCTTTGAGCACTTTGTATGCTCAACGAAATGTTTCAGGAAGTCAACAAAGTGCACATCTTTCATCCACCCAGAGGCATTTGCCACTCCTTTGCTGCCAGGTGGCCCGTTGATCAGGAAATGACCGCGGAAGTTGACACAGGGGAATATAAAATATGGAGGTTTACTATTCCCTGTGACTGAGACAGCACAGGCCAGTGTGACGAGGGTTCCCCTTTCAGCGGAGGTCAGTGACCCTACTTATTTGAATCCACGTCTGCCCACCACTGTGTCATGTTTCCGTACAGTGGTCACCCCAGTTTCATCGACATTCCATATGTCTCCTGGTCCAAATTGATATCTCTGTAGCACTTCTGCTACATTGTCGTAGAAAGCATTAACATTTTCTCTGTTGAAGCTACTTGCCCTGATGAGGCTAGTTGCCTCTGGCTTTCTCAGCGACGGCGTTGGGTGCCGCTTTAAGAAGCCTGCAAACTACTCCGAGTTGGCCTTTTCTTTTTCTGCCCACATTGACGCAAACTTCAGCTGGTGTGCCACAGCAAACTGGTAGGCAAGTCTTCTGACCTCACTTGGCGACAGACCAAAA
This sequence comes from Salvelinus sp. IW2-2015, assembly GCF_002910315.2. Lineage (NCBI taxonomy): Eukaryota > Metazoa > Chordata > Actinopteri > Salmoniformes > Salmonidae > Salvelinus > Salvelinus sp. IW2-2015. The sequence continues at coordinate 31,541,604 of NC_036870.1, forward strand.
TAAATGTCAGCTGACCTAGTAGTACACTGAACAAGCTGCATCTCCAAATCAGTGGAAAAAACCTGCCTTGGTTTTGTATAGCCAACCATTGTTGTTGGCATGGCTGTCTGACTTTCAATTTCTTCTCTGGTAACCTTTTGACAATCTTTATTTAACTAGGCAAGTCAGTTAAGAACAAATTCTTATTTTCAATGACAGCCTAGGAACAGTGCCTTGTTCAGGGGCGGAATGACAGATTTTTATCTTGTCGGCTCAGGGATTTGATTCTTGCAACCTTTCGGTTACTAGTCCAACGCTCTAACCACTAGGCTACCTGCAGCCCCAATAACGAGTCAGAGTACTGTCATTTATGTCAAAATCCTTCGCTGTACTACTGATTGATTTGTTCTGCAACTTCACCTGCCTCACTGCCATTAACATTATGCCAGGTGGTATGCTGCCATTCTCTGTCTTTCTTTTATCATTTCTAACCATCTTTCTTTCCTTCCCCTCTTTCCTTCCTTCCTTCCTTTCATCTTTCCTTCAAAAACAGATTTCCTCATTGCAATTACATATTCATTACAGGCGTATTACGCCCACCTCCCTGTCTACTATCCTTGTAGCCACAATGCAATTCATAACACCATGCTAAATTCATGACACTGTATGAAGTAGTGTGTGTGTGTGTCTGTGGATATACTGTCTCATACAGTAGGCATGTAGTGTGTTGTAGACACACACATACACACACACACACACACACACACACACACACACACACACACACACACACACACATGCCAGAGCCTGTCTTGTGTAGTCCAGGGATATGTCTGCTGCTCTAAACTACACGTGTATATAATAATCCATTTACAGTAACATTTAATACTATTATCAGAGCTGATTACACGATATCACAATGTTTTTTTGTTCTATGTGTCTATGTATACTGGGGCAAGTTGTCACTAGGTGACGCCTTGCCCCAAGGTCATTGAGACAACTTGCCCCAAACTGACATGTGTGCTAATGTTGGCTAAAAGGTTAGCTCAAGATAGGACTGCAGCTAAAGTATCAAAATACACGTTATTGTCTCCTCTACTCAGAGCAAAATTATCATTTTGAGCATTCATACCTAACAAAGTTTTATTGCATAAAATGTAAAGTGACAATTTTTTACTTTTGAAGGGGAAAAATAAGAACCTTGTGCTCACCTCAGATTAGAGTGTCCTTGACCACATGTGAACAGGAAGTTGACCATAGAACATGTAGTCACACAAAGTAGCTATTTGATTTTTGAGATAGCGCCTCTAGTGTTGGAGGTATGAACAGTTTGACAACTTACCCGTGTGACAACTTACCTCGCTCTCCCCTGGGCTACTCAAGACTGTCGATAAAGGGTTTGGCTCGTGAGACCGCTTAGAAAAAAATCTTAATCACTGAAGCTTTGTTATTAAAAGATCAAGTTGGAGAGGAGCAAAACAGTGAGCTGGCGTTCCCTTTTTAATCTATGTATTGTAGGCAGGCCTACATTATTGTAGCCATGCTTTGGATGTGCGTAAAACCCTCTCCATGATGTAGGCTACATGTGTCCATGCCCATCATGAAACGAGAGATGAGAACCTTGGTGAATACTGGAGAACCTCGTTTTTAGAAGCCATTTAAATGACACATATGGAATCATGTAGTAACCAAAGAAGTGTTAAATAAATATATTTTATATTTGAGATTCTTCAAAGTAGCCACCCTTGATGACAGCTTTGCACACTCTTGGCATTCTCTCAACCAGCTTCATGAGGTTGTCACCTGGAATGCATTTCAATTAACAGGTGTGCCTTGTTAAAAGTTAATTTGTGGAATTTCTTTCCTTCGTAATGCGTTTGAGCCAATCAGTTGTGTTGTGACAAGGTAGGGGTGGTATACAGAAGATACAGAGCCCTATTTGGTAAAAGACCAAGTCCATATTATGGCAAGAACAGCTCAAATAAGCAAAGAGAAACGAAAGTCCATCATTACTTTAAGACATGAAGGTCAGTCAATCCAGAAAAATTCAAGAACTTTGAACGTTTCTTCAAGTGCGGTCGCAAAAACCATCAAACACTATGATGAAACTGGCTCTCATGAGGACCGCCACTGGAAAGGAAGACCCAGAGTTACCTCTGCTTCAGAGGATAAGTTCATTAAATGCTTCACAGGTTCAAGTAACAGACATCTTAACATGAAATATTCAGAGGAGACTGCGTGAATCAGGCCTCCATGGTCAAATTGCTGCAAAGAAACCACTACTAAAGGACACCAATAATAAGAAGAGACTTGCTTGGGCCCAAAAACACAAACAATGGCCATTAGACCGGTGGAAATCTGTCCTTTGGTCTGATGAGTCCAAATTTGAGATTTTGGTTCCATCCGTCGTGTCTTGTGAACGCGAGTAGGTGAACAGATGATCTCTGCATGTGTGGTTCCCACCGTGAAGCATGGAGGAGGAGGTGTGATGGTGTGGGGGTGTTTTGCTGGTGACACTGTCTATGATTTATTTAGAATTCAAGGCACACTTAATCAGCATGGCTACCACAGCATTCTGCAGCGATACGCCATCTCATCTGGTTAGCGCTTAGTGGGACTGTAATTTGTTTTTTAACAGGACAATGACCCCAAACACACTTCTAGGCTGTGTAAGGGCTATTTGACCAAGAAGGCAAGTAATGGAGTGCTGCATCAGATGAACTAGCCTCCACAAACACCCAACCTCAACCCAATTGAGATGGTTTGGGATGAGTGGAAGGAAAGGCAACCAACAAGTGCTCAGCATATGTAACCCGTTTCAGGAAACTAGGCATATGTTTCAGGTCACTACTTCACAGAAGAGACGTTTGAACGTAAACCTTTTTGTTGTTGATCAAAATGCATTTTTGGGGGGCAGAGATGCCTTTTCGAACATGTGAACTTTCATGTGCCTTAATAACAAACATGTATGCCATCTGTAAATACAAATGAAATTATTAAATTACGAGCCTAGTTGGTTGAGCCACAGAAAAAGAGAGCAACCTTCCCGCTAGCCATGATTGGCTGAGATAATGAGTGGGCTGGACATACCGAGAGATGAGTTAGGATTGAATTGAGTCTACAATATAGCACGCTTCTGTCTATTTGAGCTGGTCAGTATGTCTAGGTAATCCTGCTAACGCGGCTTTATTTATTTTTTATTGCGTAGTAAAACTGCATAAGTGTTCTCAACTTTCTGGAGGACCGAGTTCAGGAGATGGAGAAAACACCTGTCTCTGGATTACATCTTCAAACTAAGGGTAACCATGGCATCCGACAGGAGACACGTCCATCCGTGATGTATACGGGTACGATAGTCTAGCTTGCTACATTTTCAGATATTACACGTTTCTAATTTTGACAGAAAGTGGTTTCATTTCAAGTTAAAGTGTACTGTTAGCTAGCTAACGTTAGCTGGCTGGCTCGCTAGCTAACGTTACGTGTATGATCTTATTATTCATATCAAAGAGCCTTATGCTTGGCTAATTATAGCCTAATGTTAGCTAGCTAACATTGAACCTGGTTGGTTAGCTACCTGCAGATTCATGCAGGGTAGTAACGTCATGAGTTGGGATTATGGTTCATTGTTTAGCTAGCTCGCTACATGTCTTGACAAAAGACTCCACTATACAAGTATCCACTTCAATAGAATGTCACTGCAACAACTGTTGATTAGACGTACTAGCTGGTAAATTCACTCTGGCTATCAACTCCTATTAAAGAGGTAAAATGGTCTAGCTAAATACATTTTCAGATATTACACATCATGAGTTAGAATGATGGATAATTGTTTAGCTAGCTAGCTACATGTCTTAACAAAAGACTCCACTATGCAGTTACCATTCAAGATGCATTCGATTTCAGTGCACTCTCGTCTGAGTGTGCCAGAGCGCAGAATAACTGATGAATTTACAAATGCTCAACACCTGTTGAATGTGGCCGGTGTTAGTAAACGTCGGCAAAAAAGCGTAATTCAATTGTTGCCAGCAGCACAGTTACAGTCAACAACGCTCTGGATAACATGAAAACTACCTAACCAGCTCTGGATGACATGAAAACTACCTAACCAGCTCTGGATGACATGAAAACTACCTAACCAGCTCTGCTAGGGCAAGTAAAATGGTCAGAGTTCGGGTGGGGGTTAAAGCTTATGAGGGTGTGAACAATGCTTAATGGGTGTAGACAAAGAAGAGCTCTCCAGTAGGTATCAAAACAACATTCAAAGGCCATTTTCTCAAAAGTGAGGTTACAAGTATACTACCGTTCACAAGTTTGGGGTCACTTAGAAATATCATTTTTTTAAAGAAAAGCACATTTGTTGTCCATTAAAATAACATCAAATTGATCAGAAATACAATGTAGACATTGTTAATGTTGTAAATGACTATTGTAGCTGGAAACGGCTGATTTTTTATGGAATAGCTACATAGGCGTACAGAGGCCCATTATCAGTAACCGYCTCAGTATTCTAAAAGCATTCTTGGCATATAGACAAGGTAGAATTACAACACTCCCCATGCCAAATAATGTTCCTTTTTGACAGTTTAAATTAGCCTACAAATTGCCAGATCCTTATTGCCATGTACTCTACTGTAGCTAGAGTACAAGGTTCAGATTTGCACTAAACAATTTCATGTCAGAAATATAATGTAGAAAATCTGGCTTATGATAAGCCTCATATACATTATCTACTGGTATCCTTTTAAATTGAGAACATATAGCTATCTCATCAATATGCAAATGATGTGTGAGTTTAGGACATAGAATGCAACATATAATTAATGAAAATATAATTTCAAAATGTACAAATAATCTAACTTGTTTTTAAATGTTAGACATCTTAATAAAGAGGTAAACAATGGGTGATCAAAAAAAGTCCACACCAGAAGTGGCCAACCTTGMTCCACTCCCTRATCTACTGGCTGAGCAGACTTCTATTCCAGCCCAGCAATAATACACATTATTATCAAGTCATTAGGTTTGATACGTTGAATCAGTTGTGTTATAACTGATCTGGAACAGAAGTCTGCATACCCAACATACCTCCAGGAGAAGGATTGGCCTGCTACAGTTGTAATAAGTTTGCAGCCTACATTGTGTGTGACTTTTAACTGGATTGTTGTGAACAACAATCGCTAACATAAGTACATCCCAAAAAAATGTGCCAGCAGTCTCTTGGGACATTCACTGGGACCTCTTCATCTGCAGACAGGCTTTCACAGCTACCCATATCTGAGGACAGACATCACAAAGAAACAGGCATCATCATATTACAACTAGACAGCCCTGGCTAATATCTCTCTGTCTGTCATCATAGTTTTCCTCGCTAGGGACTCAAACGGGAGAATATTTTCATAATGTCCTCCCACAACCTGCCCTATCTAACTAGTACACCTTCTCCTTTTTCCCGACAGCTGCATAACACCCTTTCACCCTCTTCATTTGCTGTTATCTACAAATGCATTTGGTGCATGAGTTTTTAATTTACAATGATAAATAGGCCTACATCAAGATAACAAGCTAATATGAAGTCAACCAGCTGATKATATTTCACTTAGCTATAGTATGTAAAGTTGGCAAGCTATTTAGCCGACACAGTGGCCTGTTGTAGCCAGCCAGCTGGCTAATATCTTTTTTTTTGTTACATTTTCTAAATGTATTTACTTACTTACTTGAATAGGTTCACGCCTACACCCACGCCCACAAAGCGGCCAATATTTTGGAGCGAAGAGAAGAGTTGTCAAACGGAGGCACCACTTCTAATCGAAACGTACGGTTACCGATATGAGGGAGTGACACAGATTATCTTTCCGCCGGTATTCTGTCTGCTTTCGAAGGACTTTGTATTTACGTAAAGTTCTGGATAGGCTTTTCTGCACACAAGGATGGAATCGATTGAAAGGACAGTGTGGTCAGATATCCAAGTGAAAGTTTGCGTTGTCATCCCTTTGAGATGGAGACTCGACTGACAGAAGAATTCCTASTCTATAAACGGAGCAGCCTTTTGGATTTAGTCTGCAGCAGCTATTACGCGGCGCTGGACACCTGCACCCGACGTGGCCGAGACGGACGGCTTCTACGCGGCTACCCTGAGAATAACAAAGCGCTCAGAAGCGCTTCTTGAACTGAATCAATAATTCCGGCACTCATGTGAACAGTTGTCAATGTTACCTCCCCACAGGCAGTCCAGTTATWGCGCTTTGTTGTGCAGTTCTGTAAATCGCGGACTGCAGATAGGCGATAATGGACAACGGGTTGATACTGCCATCGGACATCCGATGATATAGCCATACATAGGCTAGGTGAGCATATCTGTTCTGTTTGCATTGTTTGTTTGTTTGTCTTTTGGAGAAAAAAATATGACCTGTTTTGGTTTCGAAATTGTATTTATTTCTCATTGATAATTATTTACAATTGTTATTATGTCAAATGGATTTTCATTGATTGTGTTTGTCAGAGAGCTTGTGTTTTTATCGGCATTTWAAAAAATCTTGTTAAAGTGCGCTCTGGCAATGTAGCCTGCCCTAGAATATCATTGTGCATGGAAATCGACTATTTATTTCCTTAGCGCACTGCAGTAGGCTACAACAATGTGTTGAAATGATTCAACTATTATAGCTGCGCGGATATTCTATTTGGGTCAGTCTGGTGACTTTAGTGGAGACTGGCGCATGAGGAACGGTCCTCACACTAGGGAATTGTCTGGATTAGCTCTGGTCCCGGGCGTCCAGGGTGTTCGTAGAGGATAGTAGAAGAACGCGCACTAACGCCCTGGACCAGAGATACAGTGCCTTCAGAAAGTATTCAAACCCCATGACTTTTTCAACATTTTGCTGCCTGAATTTAACATTTTTGTCACTTGTTTTTGTCACCTACACCCCATAATGTCAAAGTGGAATTGTTTTTCAACATTTTTACAAATGAATGTCTTGAGTCAGTAAGTATTCAACCCCTTTGTTATGGCAACGCCTAAATAAGTTCAGGAGTAAAAATGTGCTKAACAAGTCACAAAATAAAATGCATGGACTCATTCTGTGTGTGCAATAATTGTGTTTAACATKATTTTTGAATGACTACCTAATTCATCTCTGTACCCCACACATTTWTWTTTWTWTTWTTTTTATTTAACCTTTATTTAACTAGGCAAGACAGTTTAAGAACAAATTCTKATTTACAATGACGGCCTACCCCGGCCTAACCCTAACCCGGACGACGCTGGGCCAATTATGCGCCGCCCTATGGAACTCCCAATCACGGCCGGTTGTGATACAGCCTGGAATCAAACCAGGGTCTGTAGTGATGTCTCTAGCACTGAGATGCAGTGCCTTAGACCCCTGCACCACTCAGGAGCCATACAATTATCTGTACGGTCCCTCGGTCAAGCAGTGAATTCCAAACACATATTAAACCCCAGGGAGGGAGRTTTTCCAATGCCTCTCAAAGAAACCGCTCAGGGAATTCACCATGMGGCCAGTGGCGACTTTAAAGTGGACCTGACAGCATGAAATGTTATTAAAATCTGTTCATATGTTTAAGGAAGAATATGACACTTAAAAAAAAAAAAGTCTGACAAGCTAGCACTAAGATATGGTAATGTTTGGGAGTGATGTACAGTACGGCATTTTTGAAAATTAATAGACACTGCAGTAAATAAAACCTGAAAAACAGCTGTCTCGTCCAGGACCAGAGAGAGTCTATGCAGACCGGTGCGCCATAGCCAATCATAGCTACAGTAGGTCGTTATGCAAATAAGCCATTTGCCACACAGGCCTGCCATCATCCACTTTGAACTGGCAGTACCAACAGCGCAACTTTAGATCATTAGAATTAACGCAGTTGCCAAAAAGACACAAAATGCACCTGAATGGATTTCTGCAAATATGTAAATACCACGGGAGTCTTCTTCCATTTGGGAACTTAACAGTCCTTTTGATCAAACAACCATGAAAAGGTAGGCTATCGCTCCCTATGTTATGCACATCAACAACAACAAGACCAACAACTAATGCCAGAGTGAGATAAGCTCAAATCTAACGAGAAAACATTAGACAAACCCTCTTCAACTTTTTCAGCTAGTTGGCCATCAGAATTGCTCTGATAAACGATGGGGTATAGTAGTAGCCTGCTTGTCCTTCTGTAGCCCGCCTGCCAATTCRTGCATTTCCCAACCCACCCACATTTTGACAACTGAATGGGAACTTGCCTACCTGCCCTCCCATTTGATTGATGCCAAATACATTTGATTGACAACTAAGGSTGCGTTCGTAAATTGCCTCGTGCCCGAGGAGTAGGGATGATGCTCACAACAGCAGTCAAGCACCCAAGCTAACTGGCTAAAGTTGGCTAGCTTGCCATCTTCTTCCAGACACAAATGAGAGAACACATCCCTCTGACCATTTTACTCTCCCTAGCAGAGCTGGTTAGGCTGTTTACATGTTATCTAGAGCGTTAGTGACGAACAATTACATTTTTTGCCAACGTTTACTGACACCGGTCATAGTCAGCGGATCTTGCAGGATTGTAAATCTATCAGTTATTCTGCACTCTCTGGCACACTCAGATGAGAGTGATTTGACGGCTGTATTGGTCCACTAATGCAGGACCAATAAAGGCCCAGTGCACTACTTTTGTGAAAAAATATTTTTTATATAAATATTTTTTGACTATGATTTTTCAGGGATTGYGGCAGCACCCCAGCACCCCTCCTTCCCGCCACTATGATGAGGGGAAAAAGTTGGTCACCCATCAACTCCTCCAATGACATGACATCCCCCAGCACCTAGCTAGCTAGGTAGCTAGCTAACGTTAGGCTCTGTGTTTTTAGCTTGCTAAATAAATAGCTACATAAATAGGTACGCAAGCCTATTAGCTACATTATGACTGACTTGTGATCACTTCCCTTGCTAGTTTGATTGTATTGACATTCTCAACCTTAGTTTGCATTCGTCCGTTTTTGTCCAAAATATTGAGTCATTGAAACTGAAATATTGCATCCCGAATGGAGGCAGCAAACAATGTACCAGAGCAGCTGTGATTTACAACCTGATAGCAATATKTTTTGGACTACCAAGAAATATATTTGTGAATTATATTAATCATCTATTCTGCCAACATGGAATTTTGAGTCAAATAGMATCTATTTTTAAAACCGCTTCTAACCATGTGTATGTGACCAATAACATTTGWTATGAGGATTTTGATTTGATAAAGTTGATTTTGTAGCATAAACTGCAAATGTGATTTTTTTTGCCTGATATTATGGTTGTCTGTTGGTTTCATATCTGCAAAGTAGTTAAAATGCTCTCAATTCCACTTTAAAACAGTTTGAGTTTAACGGYTGTGATAGGAGAAAACTGAGAATGGATCAACAACGTTGCAGTTCCTCCACAATTCAAATCCAACACAACTCATCACTGAGTACAACTCTTCATGTTTTAAAGCATGCATCATGTTATGGGCATGCTTGTCATCAGCAAGGACTAGGGAGTTCTTTATGATAACAAGAAATAGAATAGAGCTAAGCGCAGGCAAAATCTTAGGAGGAATACCTGGTTCAAACACTGGTAGATAAATTCACCTTTCACCAGAACAATAACCTAAAACACAATACCCCATATACACTGGAGTTGCTTACCAAGATGACTTTGAATGTTTCTGAGTGGCTAAGTTACAGTTTTGACTTAAATCGGCTTGAAAATMTATGGCAAGACTTGAAAATGGMTGTCTAGCAATGAGCCACAACCAAATTGACAGAGTATGAAGGATTTAAAAAATAATAATGTGCAAATATTGTACAATCCAGGTATGAAAGCTCTTAGAGACTTACCCAAAAATACTYAAACCTGTAATCGCATCCAAAAGTGATTCTAAAATGTATTGACATAGGGGTGAGAATACTTGTAAATTAGATATTTCTGTATTTTATTTTCACTTTGTCATTATGGGGTATTGTGTGTGTATATGGGTGAGAGAAAAAAATCTTTGTAATCCATTTTGAATTCAGGCTGTAACACAACAAAATGTGGAATAAGTCAAGGGGTATGAATACTTTCTGAAGGCMCTGTATGTATTGATATGCTTGTGCAAATAGCAGTCTGGTGGGAYGCAGGTGCACAGCGCTGCTTGACAGGACATTAGCGAATGTAAATGTTTGAGAGAAAAATATACAAATGTATTATTTTCAAAGTTTAAGTAGGCTATTTGCTTTTTTTATTCACAACATCATAAATGTTTGCTGTTCTTGTGTTGCAGATAATGGCAATGCCATCATGGGCATATGAATAGTGTCAGCATCAACTGGAAACCGTTTGTCTCTAAATTCAACTAAACTTAAAGAGTTAAACAGGAGAGAACTGTGCCTCCATCTCACCCCTGTCCAAATCTGACCTCACAAAGCCAGTATAATAGATCACTGAATCACCATGGGTGCAGTACTGTCACTGTCCCCTGCATCCAGGAAGAACAGCTACTACAACACRCGCCCCGGTTCGCTCAACCACTACCCGAACCTGAGCAGCCGATCGCTCAACACTCAGAAAGACCACACCGGCGGCCTGAAACGGGGCCAGTCAATCTTCCTCCCGGCGCTCACCTGGAAACGCCTGGTTGCCACCACCAAGAAACGAGGGGGTTCTAAGAAATGTTCTGGGGGTCCTGGGTTGCTAGGAGACACCCTCAACAACAACAACATTTACCAGAAGGACCCGGTGTTGCATCTCAACCAGGAGAATGTCAAGAAGTCTCTATCCTGTGCCAACCTGTCCAGCTACAACAGGCCAGCGGGACTAGGCCTGGGGATAGGCTTTGGCCAGGGACACTGCGGCTATGAGATGGGCATTAAGCCCCAGCAGCTACCYTCTGTCAAAAAAGTGCCCCATCAAGGAACGGGCGCTTCGTCCCCCAAGCGCGTCATCATCCAGGCKTCCACTAGTGAACTTCTCCGCTGCCTGGGTGAGTTCCTGTGTGGCCGCTGCTATCGGCTGAAACACCTCTCCCCGGCGGACCCAGTGCAGTGGGTGAGGGCGGTGGACCGSTCTCTACTCCTCCAGGGCTGGCAGGATCAGGCCTTCGTGACGCCAGCCAACGTTGTGTTTGTCTACATGCTGTGTCGAAATGTGGTGGATGGGGACCTGGTGTCGTCGGAGCACGAGCTTCAGGCCACGCTGCTCACCTGCCTCTACCTGTCCTACTCCTACATGGGMAATGAGATCTCCTACCCACTGAAACCTTTCCTGGTGGAGGCTGGCAAAGAGGCGTTTTGGGACCGATGCCTTGCCATYATCGACGCCACTAGCACCAAGATGCTACGCATCAACGCTGATCCCCACTTCTTCACCCACGTGTTTGCCGAGCTTAAGAGTGAGGGGGGCTGCGGCCCACAGGACTACAGCCGAGTGCTGGACCGGTGAGAGGAGGTGTAGAGGGGTACAACCCCCCCCAATCCCCATCCCCCCCTTCCCCTATCTGCCAAACATTTCCCCCTCCTGTCCCCTACATCCAAGCATGTAACACAGGGGGGAAGAAACCAACTGGCCTATCATGACTGTGGTCTGTATGGTCACTGACACGGTTGGATCATTCCATCAGCTGCTTGTCATGCCCCCCCCCCCCCATTATCTTATGGCAGGGGATTTAAAATCTTACCTTATGAGGTCCGGAGACTGCTGGTTTTCTGTTCTACCTGATAATTAATTGTACCCACCTGGTGTCCCAGCTGTAAACCAGTCCCTAATTAGAGGGGGGCTTCGAGGTCCAGAGTTGAGTTGCAAGGTGTTATGGTATATCACAAGTAGAGGTCGACCGATTATGATTTTTCAGCGCCGATACCGATACCGATACCGATTATTGGAGGACCAAAAAAAGCCGATACCGATTAATCGGACAATTTTTATTTATTTATTTGTAATAATGAGAATTACAACAATACTGAATTAACACTTTTATTTTAATATAATACATCAATAAAATCTATTTGGCCTCAAATAAATAATGATACATGTTCAATTTGGTTTAAATAATGCAAAAACAAAGTGCTGGAGAAGAAAGTAAAAGTGCAATATGTGCCATGTAAAAAAGCTCATGTTTAAAGTTCCTTGCTCAGAACATGAAAACATATGAAAGCTGGTGGTTCCTTTTAACATGAGTCTTCAATATTCCCAGGTATGAAGTTTTAGGTTGTAGTTATTATAGGAATTATAGAACTATTTCTCTATACCATTTGTATTTCATATACCTTTGACTATTGGATGTTCTTATAGGCACTTTAGTATTGCCAGTGTAACAGTATAGCTTCCGTCCCTCTCCTCGCCCCAGGAACACATCGACAACAGCCACCYTCGAAGCAGCGTTACCCATGCAGAGCAAGGCAAACAACTACTTCAAGGTCTCAGAGCGAGTGACGTTACCGATTGAAACGCTATTAGCGCGCACCCCGCTAACTAGCTAGCCATTTCACATCGGTTACACCAGCCTAATCTCGGGAGTTGATAGGCTTGAAGTCATAAACAGCGCAATGCTTGAAGCACAGCGAAGAGCTGCTGGCAAACGCACGAAAGTGCTGTTTGAATGAATGCTTACGAGCCTGCTGCTGCCTACCACCGCTCAGTGAGACTGCTCTATCAAATATCAAATCATAGACTTAATTATAACATAATAACACACAGAAATACGAGCCTTAGGTCATTAATATGGTCAAATCCGGAAACTATCATTTAGAAAATAAAACGTTTATTCTTTCAGTGAAATACGTAACCGTTCCTTCTGTATTTTATCTAACGGGTGGCATCCCTAAGTCTAAATATTGCTGTTACATTGCACAACCTTTAATGTTACGCAATAATTACGTAAAATTCTGGCAAATTAGTTCGCAACGAGCCAGGCGGCCCAAACTGTTGCATATACCCTGACTCTGCGTGCAATGAACGCAAGAGAAGTGACACAATTTCCCTAATTTAATATTGCCTGCTAACATGAATTTCTTTTAATTAACTAAATATGCAGGTTTAAAAAAATATACTTCTGTGTATTGATTTTACGAAAGGCATTGATGTTTATGGTTAGGTACATTCGTGCAACGATTGTGCTTTTTTCGCAAATGCGCTTTTGTTAAATCATCCCCCGTTTGGCAAAGTTGGCTGTCTTTGTTAGGAAGAAAGTCTTCACACAGTTTGCAACGAGCCAGGCGGTCCAAACTGCTGCATATACCCTGACTCTGTTGCACAGAACGCAAGAAAAGTGACACAATTTCCCTATTTAAAAGAAATTCATGTTAGCAGGCAAAATTAACTAAATATGCAGGTTTAAATATATTTACTTGTGTATTGATTTTAAGAAAGGCGTTGATGTTTATGGTTAGGTACACATTGGTGCAAMGACAGTGCTTTTTTCGCGAATGCGCTTGTTAAATCACCCGTTTGGCGAAGTAGGCTGTGATTCAATGATAAATTAACAGGCACCGCATCGATTATACTCAACGCAGGACAAGCTAGATAAACTAGTAATATCATCAACCATGTGTAGTTAACTAGTGATTATGTGAAGAGTGATTGTTTTTATAAGATACGTTTAATGCTATCTAGCACCTTACCTTGGCTCCTTGCTGCACTCRCATARCAGGTAGTCAGCCTGCCACGCAGTCTCCTCATGGAATGCAATGTAATCGGCCATGATCGGTGTCCAAAAATGGCGATTACCGATTGTTATGAAAACTTGAAATTGGCCCTAATTAATCGGCCTTTCCGATGAATCGGTCGACCTCTAATCACAAGACCCTACTTTATCCTACTATGAGCCATCCATATTACAACAGGGGGGGAACTGTTCCCCCTAAGACACGATTAGAATTCGACATGTGTCATCAATGGGGCTGATGTCTTCTGTTGTGTTTTCAACACAAACCCTTCTATGTTACGGAAGACTCAACTGATTTTACTTGAATGACCTTTTAGCTCACCTGTCCTTGGTGACCCCACTCTCACCTCTTGAGTCTCAGTGAGCTGGAGGAACAGAAATAGAAATCCTCCCCTGTCCCCCCTCTCCCTCTCTCCCCCCTCCCCTGTCTCCCCTCTCACTCCTCCCTCTCCCCCCTCTCTAACCCCCTCCCCTCTCCCCCCACAGCCAAGACTCCCTATCTGAATGTGATCGTTACATTTGTTTACATGGGTCAGTTTTTAGTGTCAGATCTAGAAGAAAATGCATCATCACAACCACATGCAGGTCAGGGGTCAGAGGTTATAAAAAGTGATTGGTTGGGTCATTAACAACCCAGGGATGGTATTTTATCAACAGCGTGTAACCTAGAAGATCATGGACATCATTACTTTTAAATAGATGACTTGATGTAAGAACCAACAGACTCAAATATTTCCTAAATAGTGCACTATTTTTGACCAGAGGCCATAGGTCAAAAGTAGGGCACTACATAAGGATTACAGTTTCATTTGGAATGCCTGAAGAGTGCAGGGCCATTTGTCTCTAACTCTCAGCTATCATTTCATCTAAGGGGTCTCCTGGTGGAAGCAAAGTATGCCCTTATTGTGTGTGTGGTGTGTGTGCGGTGTGTGTGTGTTGTGTGTGTGTGTGTGTGTGTGTGTGTGTGTGTGTTGTGCAGTGGGCGTCAGTGAGGTCATCAGCTGTTTAACCCCGTCAGTCCTTTGTTCCCTGGCTGTGCCTGTCATCAGGGCACCTGCCTGCTGCTGCTTTGGTATTAACGAGATTACCTTTCCTACTTCGTTCCTCCCTTCTTCCTCTAGCCCCACCCCCGCCATCCACCTCTGTCCCCCTCTCCTCCCTTCTTCCTCCAGCCCCACCCCCGCCATCCACCTCTGTCCCCCTCTCCTCCCTTCTTCCTCCAGCCCCACCCCCTCTATCCACCTCTGTCCCCTCTCCTCCCTTCTTCCTCTAGCCCCACCCCCTCCATCCACCTCTGTCCCCCTCTCCTCCCTTCTTCCTCTAGCCCCACCCCCTCCATCCACCTCTGCCCCCTCTCCTCCCTTCGTCCTCCAGCCCCACCCCCTCCATCCACCTCTGTCTCCCTCTCCTCCCTTCGTCCTCCAGCCCCACCCCCTCCATCCACCTCTGTCCCCCTCTCCTCCCTTCTTCCTCCAGCCCCACCCCCTCCATCCACCTCTGTCCCCTCTCCTCCCTTCTTCCTCCAGCCCCTCCATCCACCTCTGTCCCCTCTCCTCCCTTCGTCCTCCAGCCCCACCCCCTTCATCCATCTCGCACAACAGAAGCAGACAGACAGCAGACAGCAACAGACAGCAGACAGACAGCAGACAGACAGACAGACAGACAGACAGACAGACAGACAGACAGACAGACAGACAGACAGACAGACAGACAGACAGACACAGACAGACAGAGACAGACAGACAGACAGACAGACAGACAGACAGACAGACAGACAGACAGAGACACACAAACAAGTCCTCGCTGGCATGAATCAGCTTCTAGGGACCCTGGCATGAAGCAGCTTCTAGGACCCCTGGCAGTGTCTCAAATAGTAAATCTATAATGTTTATAGTGCATTAGTTTTTATTACCAGGGCATTTAGGGCAGTACTACACTATATAGGGAATAGGGTCCATTTGGGACACAACCAATAGGCTTGTTGTTACCTCTTTGCAACATGATTTGTGTGTGTGTGTGTGTGTTGTGTGTGTTGTGTGTGTGTGTGTGTGTGTGTGTGTGTGTGTGTGTGTGTGTGTGTGTGTGTGTGTGTGTGTGTGTGTGTGTGTGTGTGTGTGTGTGTGTGTGTGTGTGTGTGTGTGTGTGTGTGTGTGTGTTCTGGTTCACACATTTGAATCTAAATTGTGTGCTAATGTGTTTGTGTGTGCCAGTCAGGACTAGACCAGAAGACAGAGGGTTGTGTTTTCGCTGTCTACAAGCTGTGCACATACACATCTATTTATCTTGGTGTTCTGTCTGTAGGCGATAGGGATTAGGTTGTATACTATACTGTCTGTAGGGGTTATATTCTATACTGTCTGTAGGGTGATAGGGATTAGGTTGTATACTATGCTGTCTGTAGGGGTGATAGGGATGAGTGTATACTATACTGTCTGTAGGGGTGATAGGGATTAGGTTGTATTCTATACTGTTCTGTAGGGGTGATAGGGATTAGGTTGTATACGTATAATGTCTGTAGGGCGATAGGGATGAGGTTGTATACTATATACTGTCTGTAGGGGTGATAGAGATTAGGTTGTATTCTATACTGTCTGTAGGGGTGATAGGGATTAGGTTGTATACTATACTGTCTGTAGGGTGATAGGGATTAGGTTGTATTCTATACTGTCTGTAGGGGTTATATTCTATACTGTCTGTAGGGGCGATAGGATTAGGTTGTATTCTAACTGTCTGTAGGGTTATATTCTATACTGTCTGTAGGGTGATAGGGATTAGGTTGTATACTATACTGTCTGTAGGGGTGATAGAGATTAGGTTGTATTCTATACTGTCTGTAGGGGTGATAGGGATTAGGTTGTATACTATACTGTCTGTAGGGGTGATAGGATTAGGTATGATTCTATACTGTGCTGTAGGGGTGATAGGGATTAGGTTGTATACTATACTGTCTGTAGGGGTGATAGAGTTTAGGTTGATTCTATACTGTCTGTAGGAGGTGATAGGGATTAGGTTGATTCTATACTGTCTGTAGGGGTTATATTCTATACTGTCTGTAGGGGCGATAGGGATTAGGTTGTATACTATAATGTCTGTAGGGGTGATAGAGATTAGGTTGTATTCTATACTGTTCGTTAGGGGTGATAGGGATTAGGTTGTATACTATACTGTCTGTAGGGGTGATAGAGATTAGGTTTATTCTATACTGGTCATGTAGGGTGATAGGGATAGGGTTGATTATACTATACTGTCGTAGGGGTGATAGGGACTTAGGTTGTATTCATACTGTCTGTAGGCGGTGATAGGGATAGGTTGTATTAACTATACTGTCTGTTGGGCGTGATAGAGATTAAGGTTGTCTATCTGTCTGTAGGGGTGATAGGGATTAGGTGTCTAATTACTGTCTGTAGGGTGATAGGGATTAGGTTGTATTCTATACTGTCATGTAGGGGTATAGGATTAGGTGTAACTATAATGTCTGTAGGGGTGAAGGGATTAGGTTGTATTCTATACTGTCTGTAGGGGTGATAGGGATTAGGTTGTATTCTATACTGTCTGTAGGGGTGATAGGGATTAGGTTGTATACTAACTGATTCTGTGGGGGGTGATAAGGATTAGGTTGTATACTATACTGTCTGTAGGGGCGATAGGGATTAGATGTGGGTCATAGTATTGGAAGAGTTTTGCTTCCACCAGGAGACTTCTAGTTAAATCCTGTACTCCTAATGGTTTATTATTGCATCTTTCAGAGAAACCGTAAAATGATGTTTCATGACTGCGTATGACCTTAGAGCCATATCCCCATCCGTCCCGTACAGTTTACAGCTATGGGACTACCCTGTTGTCCATGACAACCACAAGCTCCCTGAATGGCGGTAGTTCATGGAGTTATAGAGTTATAGAGTTGAGACACAGAGGCCCTGTAGACGCTTCAGTTTAATTCTGTTATGTCGTTATAATGTGATTGCCACCTTGACCCTGTCCACCCTCACYTTAAGAAGATCACCCCTTATCTCATTTTCCTCCACCAACCCAAACAAATCCTTGAGCTGGATCATATCACTGTTCCTCCAATCTTATTCCTAAACGGGACCTTTCACTCTGTTTTCAACCAATCATATCATACTACTCAACAGAAACTGTGACTATCTGTCCAATCAAACACCTCATTAGAACCCTGGAACTCGGTTGAACTCCTTCACTACAAATGGACTTAATATGGAGCCTCAACCAGGAAGAAAACAGGAGACTTGGACCCTACGCCCTATTCTATGAATGACATGAATGGGAAATGGAATTCAAGTAGAGACTATTGTACCTTCCAGAATAGTTGAGCTGGGGCAGACCTTAGTTTGGCCAAATGTGAGCTTTGGTTTTGGGGAATATGAGGCGAAGGCAGTCTATGTCACCATTGCTCTGTGAGTTGTGATGAACTTGTTAAATCAGTGTGTTTTTGCTGCTACAGTATGTATGGACACACCTATAACAGTCTGTCTAAAGTGTAGACTTAAAGTTATAGTTCAAATGACAACATGACATATTGGGTTTGAACTATCCCTTTTTAACGGAAGAAACAAATTGTGTCRGTGTAAATATGTTGCTGTGTGACCCAATGAACCGAGGACAGGAAAACGTTTTTAAAAACCCACACGTCGTGTCTAGCTACAGTGGTGGTGTGCATGCCAGATAGATAGACTAGGTGCTCTATTCAATCAGAACAGCTTCAGCCAACATCTGCATAGCGGTTGTTTTGACGGCGGAACTGCGTTAGGGCTGTCAAATACACAAATGGCTCCCGGCATTATACCTAAAGAGGACATTGCCATTGTTTGCACGGAGTCGCATTAACAGATATCCACACGTGGCCTTGTTAGAACACGGAAATGTGAGATGTAATCTACACCTCCATTAGGATGATAGATGTTAATCTACTCCTCCATTAGGATGATAGAATGTAATCTACACCTCCATTAGGATGATAGAGTAATCTACTCCTCCATTAGGATGAAATGTAATCTACACCTCCATTAGGATGATAATGAATCTATCCTCCATTAGGATGATAGATGTAATCTACACCTCCATTAGATGATAGATGTAATCTACACCTCCATTAGGGATGATAGATGTGAATCTACTCCTCCATTAGATGATAGATGTAAAATCTACTCCTCCATTAGGATGATAGATGTAATCTACACCTCCATTAGGATGACAGATGTAATCTACTCCTCCATTAGGATGATAGATGTAATCTACTCCTCCATTAGGATGATGGATGTAATCTACACCTCCATTAGGATGATAGAAACCTTTATTATTTACATTTGATTTATTTAACCTTTATTTAACTAGGCCAAACCAGGACAACGCTGGGTCAATTGTGCGCCACCCTATGTGACTCCCAATCACGGCCAGTTGTGATACAGCCTGGAATCGAACCAGGGTCTGTAGTGACACCTCTAGCACTGAGATGCAATGCCTTAGACTGCTGCGCCACTCTGGCTAATTATTTCTATATAGCCTACACTTTTCTCGTTCTGAAATTCTAAAGTGAGTGGGGCTGATGTGGCTTTGCAAGTGCAGCTGCTTACCGATTTGACAGCTCCAACGCAGTTCCACCTCCAACACCTGCTATGCGAGTGTCTGCTGTCGCCGGGCAACGCTTTGATCTGATCAAATCTAAGCTTCATTTTGTTTTGATCAGCACAACGTTGATGTGTTTTCTATTGCATTTTATTTCCTTAACTTAAATCAGTTCATCCCTAGTCGCCGGGAGAAGATCTGATGTCAAACACTATTAGTTTGTAACTATGTCATGAGGATTGTTATAATTATAACTGCAACTTTAAAGTATTATTGTCGTTGTGGATGTTATCTTACTGAATGACAGAGAATCTACAGTACCGGTACTCTCATTTTGTTTTGATGAACCTTTCTCTTTAACATCCTGAAGCGTGTTAAATCATGTGAGGAAATGATGACGTATTATGTCACATGTTTCCACCACCGCTTCCAGACACAGCTATTGACACCACACCGTCTCAACATGGTAGATGTGATAAAAGTTCTGCTATAATTGGTGTCATTGTGATGGTTAGTTGGGTCAGGAGGGAGGATGATGAGTTAAAGAGGCTGGGTAAGTATCCTAAATGGCACCCTATTCCCTATATAGTGCACTACTTTTGACCATGGCACTATGGGGAATAGGGTGCCATTTGGGATACATCCCTAGCCTTCTATAGGAAGGAATTGTCTGAAATTCGTGCCTGTCTCACTTCCTTTGATGAGGATCTTGTGAAACAGGGGCTGGGTAAATCTTCCTCTGAGGATCTTGTGAAACAGGGGCCGGGTAAATCTTCCTCTGAGGATCTTGTGAAACGGGGCTGGGTAAATCTTCCTCTAGAGATCTTGTGAAACAGGGCCGGGTAAATCTTCTCTGAGGATCTTTGTGAAACAGGGGCTGGGTAAATCTTCCTCTGAGGATCTTGTGCAAACAGGGGCCTGGGTAAATCTTCCTCTGAGGATCTTGTGAAACAGGGGTGGGTAATCTTCCTCTGAGGATTCTTGTGAAACAGGGGCTGGGATAAATCTTTTCACGCAACCATCACAGAGACAAAAGCACGGCATGTTGTAAAGGCTGCCGTGTGTAAATTAAATGATGAATCAATGGTGAAGCCTCATCAATGGGCTCCCCGGAGTGGTGCAGTGGTCTAGGCACTGCATCTCAGTGCAAGAAGGCATCACTACAGTCCCTGGTTCGAAATCCAGGCTGAATCACATCCGGTCGTGATTGCGTAGTCCCATAGGGCCACGCAAAATTGGCCCCAGCGTTTCCGGGGTTTGACCGGGCAGCCTGTCATTGTAAATAAGAATTTGTTGTTAACTGACTTGTCTAGTTAAATTAAGAAAAATTAACAATGGGATTAATGGTGAAGCTCATCAATGCAACAATGTGATTAATGGTGGCACAAAGGAAGTCATTTTGAGATCGGATTAGTCACAGGCAGTCCCGAACAAGCAGCTCCGGTCTCACCCTCCAGTGACTGTACGTGTTAACCAGCAGCACTGCATCTTATCGACGTCTCAGATCATTTCCAAAGGCTGCATTATACCTCGGTTTGATAATCTATGAAAGGAAAATAGTCTAGAACAAAACCTAAACAAAAAGGACTTGTCTGAATGATCAGTACATTGAGTTAGAGACCCATGTGTTGCAAACCCTCTCACAGACCTGTAATCCTTCAGTTCTCACAGACATGTAATTCTCAGTCTCTCGCAGACCTGAATCTTCAGTCTCCACAGACCTGTATCCTTCAGTCTCTCACAGACTGTAATCTTCAGTCTCTCGCAGACCTGTAATCCTTCAAGTCCCTCTTCGCAGACCTGAAACTCAGTCACAACCTTAATCTCAGTCTCTCACAGACCTGTAATCCTTCAGTCTCTCACAGACCTGTAATCCTTCCAGTCTCTCACAACCGCTGTAACCTTCAGTCTCTCGCGCTCTGTAATCCTTTCATCCCCCACAGACCTGTAAATCTTCAGTTTCTCACAGACCTCGTAATCCTTCAAGTCTCTTTCCAACAGAACTGTAATCCTTCAATCTCTCACAGACCTGTATTCCCCTTTCAGTCCCTCTCACAGGACCGCTGTATCCCCCCTTCAGTCCTCCCTCACAGACCTGTAATCCTTCAGTCTCTCACAGACCTGTAACCTTAGCATCTGCACAGACCTTGGAATCCTTCAGTCTCTCACGGTCCCCGATGCAGCCCTTACCCAGGTTTCCATGGTTACCTACCCGATGGGCACTGACAATGGCATTGGAAGAAAACTAAAATGAAGTGAGCCCAGAGTGACTTTTGTAAAGCCACCGCATGTATTTCTAATACTGGTTGTGGGAAATCTTCAACATAATGAAAACTATGGAACTTGTTTTGTCCATGTGTTAAGAATGCAATTTTTAACTTTCCTTTTTTCCATTACGATGATGATGATGATGATTATTTAATAAAGTATGAGGTGATATACCTATCCTGTTATGGTAACATTATTTTACATGGCTTAGAAGCTTTATACTGTAATACCCTCTCTCTGACTGACACACAACACAACACACAACACACACACACAGACAACACACAGACACAGACACAAACACCACACACACACACACACACACACACACACACACACACACACACACACACACACACACACACACACAACAGCACACACACACACACACCACACACAGCAGTCTATCCATTGCACATACCACCCTCGTTTGCATCTGCAACGAGACTTAAAACCCACACACCACCAATATGTCTGCCAGCACAACTGATATATGACTGCTGACCTGTACTGGACAGTCCCAGTAAACCTTCCAGATGACCAACATGATATACTCTGACTGTCTGAGCCCGAGTACCTGGCCTGGCCATATAGATAAATACCTCTGACTGTCTGAGCCAGTACCGACCAACATGATATACTCTGACTGTCTGGCGCCAGTACCCGCCGTCGGCCGATCATGATATACTCTGACTGTCTGAGCCCAGTGACGGCCAACATGATATACTCTGGACTGTCTGCAGCCCAGTACTGGCTGGCCATCATGATATACTCTGACTGTCTGAGCCCAGTACCGACCAACATGATATACTCTGACTGTCTGAGCCCAGTACAGGCCTGGCCAACATGATATACTCTGACTGTCTGAGCCCAGTACCGGCCAACATGATATACTCTGACTGTCTGGGCCCAGTACCGGCCTGGCCAACATGATATACTCTGACTGTCTGAGCCCAGTACCAGCCAACATGATATACTCTGACTGTCTGAGCCCAGTACCGGCTGTCGTGATCAACAGTAAATCCAGGGGAAACATCAAATAGCTTAATGCATGGTCACACACAATAATCGTGGCGGTGCAGATGGCCCTTTGGCTTTCAGTGAGGGGCTGATCTGTGCTCTCTATTGGAGCATGCCTCTGGGTGGCAGGTAGCCTAGTGGTTAACAGGTAGCCTAGCGGTTAACCGGTAGCCTAGCGGTTAACAGGTAGCTTAGCGGTTAACAGGTAGCCTAGCGGTTAACAGGTAGCCTAGCGGTTAACAGGTAGCCTAGCGGTTAGAGCATTGGGCCAGTAACTGAAAGGTTGCTGGTTCAAATGACTGAGCTGACAAGGTGAAAAAGAAGTCGATGTGCCCTTGAGCAAGGCACTTAACCCTAATTTGCTCCACTACTAATGCTGACACTGTAAAACAACACATTTCACTACACCTATCCGTATGTGACAATAACATATTTTTTGTAGTCAATCAACGCCCACTGGTGTGATCCACAGGAGGTACTGGTCTCTCTCCACAGGTAGGTCGGACTGGATGAAATGCTGGGTGTCTAAGTACTGAAGAAAAATAAGATCCCTCTTGATCTGGTTAGGAAGTGTGTTGTAGTGTGTTATGTTAGCACCACTCAGCTGTACTAGTCTGGGGACTTTCCAGAATGTGTGTGATGTGTGTGTACATTATTTTCCCTTTGGTACTTGAACTATTTGCACATCGTTACAACACTGTATATAGACATAATATGACATTTGAAATGTCTCTATTATTTTGGAAATTGTGAGAGTGTAATATTTACTGTTCACTTTTTATTGTTTATCCAATCCACTTGCTTTGGCAGTGTAAACATATGTTTCCCATGCAGAGAGAGAGAGAGAGAGAGACAGAGACAGAGACACAGAGAGAGACAGAGACGGAGACGGAGACAGAGAGAGAGTTCAGCTACATAGAAGTGAACAGAACAGCAGGTCGTATGTAGTTTGAGTATAAGCTACTGCAGCACTGGTCACTGGTCTGGCAGCCTGAGGCCACCTCAGGGCAGCGGCTGTCACCTTGAATCATGGTGACACATAGAGTACCCCTGTAGAGGGACAGGACTGGACAGCCTCACACACACACACACAATGTGCCCCTGTGGTCTTCCTGCGGGCTACCTTCACCCTATGATATTTGTTTTTTGTGCAGTACATTCCTAATGCCTCTTTGAGAGCCTCTACTGCTGTTGCCTGTCTTATCAGTCCTCTGGGATCCTAACAGCATCTCATAGTAGCATATCATAGCAGTTTCTAATAGTAGCATCTCATAGTAGCTTCTAATTTATTTATTTTTTCACCTTTATTTAACCAGGTAGGCTAGTTGAGAACAAGTTCTCATTTACAACTGCGACCTGGCCAAGATAAAGCATAGCAGTGTGAACAGACAACAACACAGAGTTACACATGGAGTAAACAATAAACAAGTCAATAACACAGTAGGGGAAAAAATKAGTCTATATACATTGTGTGCAAAAGGCATGAGGAGGTAGGCAATAAATAGACCATAGGAGCGAATAATTACAATTTAGCAGATTAACAYTGGAGTGATAAATCATCAGATTATCATGTGCAAGTAGAGATACTGGTGTGCAAAAGAGCAGAAAAGTAAATAAATAAAAACATTAAGGGGATGAGGTAGGTAAATTGGGTGGGCTGTTTACAGATGGACCATGTACAGCTGCAGCAATCGGTTAGCTGCTCAGATAGCAGATGTTTAAAGTTGGTGAGGGAAATAAAAGTCTCCAACTTCAGCGATTTTTGCAATTCGTTCCAGTCRCAGGCAGCAGAGAACTGGAAGGAAAGGTGGCCAAATGAGGTGTTGGCTTTTGGGATGATCAGTGAGATATACCTGCTGGAGCGCGTGCTACGGGTGGGTGTTGTTATTGTGACCAGTGAACTGAGATAAAGCGGAGCTTTACCTAGCATAGACTTATAGATGACCTGGAGCCAGTGGGTCTGGCGACGAATATGTAGCGAGGGCCAGCCGACTAGAGCTTACAGGTCGCAGTGGTGGGTGGTATAAGGTGTTTTAGTAACCAAACGGATGGCACTATGATAAACTGCATCTAGTTTGCTGAGTAGAGTATTGGAAGCTATTTTGTAGATGACATCGCCGAAGTCGAGGATCGGTAGGATAGTCAGTTTTACTAGGGTAAGTTTGGCGGCGTGAGTGAAGGAGGCTTTGTTGTGAAATAGACGGCCGATTCTTGATTTGATTTTGGATTGGAGATGTTTAATATGAGTCTGGAAGGAAATTTTACAGTCTAGCCAGACACCTAGGTATTTAATTTATAGATGTCCACATATTCTAGGTCGGAACCGTCCAGGGTGGTGATGCTAGTCGGGTGGGCGGGTGCAGGCAGCGAACGGTTGAAAAGCATGCATTTGGTTTTACTAGCGTTTAAGAGCAGTTGGAGGCCACGGAAGGAGTGTTGTATGGCATTGAAGCTCGATTGAAGCTCGTCATAGTAGCTTCTAATAGCAGCATCTCGTAGTAGCTTCTAATAGCAGCATCTCATAGTAGCTTCTAATAGCAGCATCTCATAGTACTTTCAATAGCAGCATCTCATATAGCAGTCTAGCTTCTAATAGCAGCATCTCATAGTAGCTTCTAAATAGCAGCATCTCATAGTACTTCTAATAGCAGCATCTCTAGATTAGCTTCTAAACAGCATCTCGTAGTAGTTTCTAATAGCAGCATCTCATAGTAGCTTATCTAAGCAGCATCCGAGTAGCTTCTAATAGCAGCATCTCATAGTAGCTTCAAATAGCAGCATCTCGTAGTAGTTTCTAATAGCAGCATCTCATAGTATCTTCTAATAGCAGCACTCATAGTAGCTTCTAATAGCAGCACTTCATAGTAGCTTCTAATAGCAGCCATCTCGTAGTAGTTTCTAATAGCAGCATCTTCATCAAGTAGCTTCTAATAGCAGCATCTCATAGTAGCTTCTAATAGCAGCATCTCATAGTAGCTTCTAATAGCAGCATCTCATAGTAGCTTCTAATAGCAGCATCTCGTAGTAGCTTCTAATAGCAGCATCTCATAGTAGCTTCTAATAGCAGCATCTGCTATAGCTTCTAATGCAGCATCTCATAGTAGCTTCTAATAGCAGCATCTCATAGTAGCTTCTAATAGCAGCATCTGCATAAGTACTTCTAATCAGCAGCCATCCTTATAGTTAGCTATCTAAGCAGCATCTCATAAGTAGCTTCTTAATAGCAGCATCTCGTAGTAGCTTCTAATAGCAGCATCTCATAGTAGCTTCTAATAGCAGCATCTCATAGTAGCTTCTAATAGCAGCATCTCGTAGCAGCATCTCGTAGCAGCATCTATGTGCACTAATTCTGACCAGAGCCCTTAGGGAATAGGGTACCATTTGGGACACAGCCATACAAGCTGTTGACTGCCTCTCCAGAAGTCATTACCATTGTTGGTAATTCATTTGTTTGGACTGGTTTACAATCATCCACATAACATAGCTTTAATTAATATAACATTATTACTACATTGTCAGAATTAAGGACACCAGTATCTATAATTATAGTCTATGGGTAGGCTGAGCTCTACAGAACTATAATTATAGTCTATGGGTAGGCTGAACTCTACAGAACTATAATTATTGGGTCAGTTTCTTTCTGCAGAACATTGGTTTAAATAGATCACAGTATAGTTGGGACCTTGAAGAGCCTGGGAGCCTGCTGGCCTGGCAGATGGTTGGTGCTTCAGCAGCTGTACCCAGTTCCAGGACCATAATGCACCCAGAAGGCATCGGGCCTAGGTCAGAGCCAGGGGAGACTCCACAAGAGCCCAGGGGAACCTCAGAGGACATCTTGGCTCTTCCCAGTATAGTGCACTGCTTTTGACCAGAGCCCAATGGGCACGCAGCCATTGAAGTCAGATAACAGCAGATCTCTCAGATGTCACATGAGTTCTGAACCTACATACTAGTAAATTAATGAGAATATAACCTTCTCTCAAACAATCATAAAGTACAAATAGTCATTATAATACCTGGGCTTGTATTCATAAAGCATCTGATCTAGGATCAGCACCCCCTCGTCCATATATATATACACATTAATTATGGAAGAAAAACAACAACAAAGTTAAACTGATCCTGATCAGCACTCCTACCCTGAGACCCTTTATGCATACGGTTCTTGATTTAACTACTACATTGAAAAAGTCTGTTCTCAGCTCAGAGGTCCTGTCAAACGTGTCCAAATTAGTAGGTATTCACACTGATGTTGATTCAGAGCAACCAGGCAGAAAGCAATCTCACCCTTATGTTACAGTAATCTCTCCCATGTGATCTCCCTCCACTCAGGGTAAAGGGGAGACATACACCCAGCATCGCAAATGGCACCCTATTCCTTAAATAGTGCACTACTTTACAACCAAGGCCCATAGGGCTCTGGTCAAACGTAGTGCACAATAAATAGGGAATAGGTTTCCATAGGGTTCTGGTCAAAAGTAGTGCACAATATAGGGAATAGGGTTCCATAGGGCTCTGGTCAAAAGTAATGCACTATATAGGGAATAGGGTGCCATTTTTGATGCAGATTTAGAAAACCTGAAGTGGCCCAGCCTGAGAGGATTTAGGGAGGAAAAACCCTGCCTGGTAGACTACTGTAGTTGCTCCTGAACCATGTAATGTATGCCCAAATGGCACCCTATTACCTATGTAATGCACTACTTTTGACCAGGGACTATAGAGTTCTAAACAGGGGGCCATTTGGGACACAGAAATATAATATATTCCCATTGGCAAATCCTCTCCAACTCATTAACAAATCTTCACATCCTCATCAGAGATTGAACTAGGTGGCAGACTTTGGTTTCGTCCCAAATGGCAACCTATTCCCTATTTAGTGCACTACTTTTGACCAAGGACCATAGTGCTCTGGTCAAAAGTAGTGCACTATTATGGAATAGGGTGCCATTTGGGACTCACCCCTTCTAGAATTGTGGCTGTTTTTCCACAGTTCATTCTGCAGTACCTGTGGCAGTTTATCCACAGTTAATGCTACAGCACCTGTGGCAGTGTATCCACAGTTCATTATACAGTACCTGTGGCAGTTTATCCACAGTTCATTATACAGTACCTGTGGCAGTTTATCCACAGTTCATTATACAGTACCTGTAGTTTATCCACAGTTTCATTATACAGTACCTGTGCAGTTTATCCACAGTTCATTATATCAGTTGTGGCAGTTTATCCACAGTTCATTATACAGTACCTGTGGCAGTTTATCCACAGTTCATTATACAGTACCTGTGGCAGTTTATCCACTCACAACAGATAACTGGATTGGATTTATATAGTGCTTTTCAAGACGCTCAAAGTACATTACATTACATGGTGGAAGCTCAAACATATCTTCCCGTTACCAGTAGAGACTTGAGGAGGATGAGCTCCGCAGACCGCGTCTGGAAGTAATTTAGCCATTCATTGTAGACATTGCAATCGGTAGAGTTGCTATTTTCTCAGGTTTTCTCGTGTCAAGTAACTCGTGACATTCCTGGATTACTATTATACTAATAGAGTGTGATTTTGTCAACAAATACGAAAGTCATTTAAAAAAAAAGATGAAGTGTACAAGACTGTGTACATATCTGGCTGTGTTGGTTAAATCACTACATATCCAATCGAGCCAAGCGGGGAGAGGCTGCCCGTTGTCACAGTCCCAAGACCAGTCAAAAACGTCCAGCCAATGACGTCGGTGGATCTCAATACTGAACTTGGTAAGTGGTAAGTACATATGTATATCATTGTCTATTTGTGTACTTCCTGTATGTATACAGACTATTCTACATGATAAAAAATATGACTATGTGGTAAGTATCAATGATATCCTTCGCCACCATAGTTTTTATTCAGATAAAGCCTCTGGAACTAGTCATGACTATTCGACAAAACAATAAAACAAGAAATCATTTTCAAGTTTCTTTCCAGATAATATCTTAGTTACGTGATTGTATAACTAACAAAGCAGTTTTGAAGTTGATGGTGTAGTATTTATGAAATTTGGCAATGAGGACAAAAACTAGCATAGTTTAGCTAGTTGACTAGTTTAGCTAGGGAAAACAAGCTTGGGCCTAGTGTGCCAACTGTGCGCACATGCACACTAGGCTAATTCAGGAGACAGATTATAGTTTTTATGCCCTGATATCAGGAGCTGACGGCAAATCGTTATATTAAACAATTCCGAGACTGAAACGAATAAATCAGATGACTCCTTTTTTATTTAAGGAAAGCACATCGATACACAATGCCAAAATCAGCTGTAACTGTCAATAGTAAAACAAACAACGCTTAAAGTGAAGTGTGAACCCTGAGTGAACCCTGAATACAGGAAATGAACGGTGAATTGTCTTCCGTACACGGTAGACTCCTCCTCCTAACCACTCTATGGGTTTGAAGATAACTTGCTCAACCATTATACAAAGCCACATTGCCTCCTCCAATCACCATGTCCATCACTGTCACAGGTTCCTAGGTCACGGACTTGCCTCTGTGACTGTTCCTGCAATCAGCTGCTCGTCTCAATGACAGTTCCTCCAAAGACATGCTTCGGTCTGTGACAGGCCTGGATGTTACTCCTGATAACAGAAGCCTTGTTCAGATGGTTAATTAGCTACTAAACCAGACACACACACAACACACACACACACACACACACACACACACACACACACACACACCACCCACACACACACACACACACAACACACACACACACACACACACACACACACAACACACACACACACAACACACACACACACCACACACACACACACACAGATGCTGCTGCCAGTGTGAGACAAAATCAGTGTTGACATGCGTGTTTTACCCCTAAGTGGTTCTTATCTCTCTGAAAAATTCCTACATTTCATCATTTTTTTTTGTCAACGTCTCCACACACATGGAGTTTGATTGAAACATTCCATTATTTAGGCATGCTCTAAATCCTGTCCTGTTTTGGGATGATGACGATGACGATCAAATTAAATTAAATAAAACATGTATTTCTCACATGCGCCGAATACAGTACCTTACAGTGAAATGCTTACTTACAAGCCCTTAACCAACTGGGCCGTACGCATTACGCATTAGTGCCTTGTGGTCGGAGGCCGAACAGTTGCCATACCAGGCGGTGATGCAGCCAATCAGGATGCTCTCGATGGTGCAGCTGTATAACTTTTTGAGGATCTGAGTACCCATGCCAAATCTTTTCAGTCTTCTGAGAGGGAATAAGCATTGTCGTGCCCTCGTCACGACTGTCTCGGTGTGTTTGAACCATGGTAGTTTGCTGGTGATGTGAACTCAACCTGCTCCACTACAGCCCCGTTGATGAGAATGGGGGCATGCTCAGCCCTCCTTTTCCTGTAGTCCACAATCATCTCCTTCGTCTTGATCACTCAGAGGGAGAGGTTGTTATCCTGGCACCACACTACCAGGTCTCTGACCTCCTCCCTATAGGCTGTCTCATCGTTGTCGGTGATCAGGCCTACCACTGTTGTATCATCAGCAATCTTAATGATGGTGTTTGAGTTGTGCTGTCGTGGGTGAACAGGGAGTACAGGAGGGGACTGAGCACGCACCCCTGAGGGTCCCCACTGTTGAGGATCAGCGTGGCAGATGTGTTGTTACCTACCCTTACCACCTGGGGGCGGCCCATCAGAAAGTCCAGGATGCAGAGGGAGGTGTTTAGTCCCAGGGTCCTTAGCATATTGATGAGCTTTGAGGGCACTATGGTGTTGAACGTTGAGCTGTAGTCAATGAATAGCATTCTCACGTAGGTGTTCCTTTTGTCCAGGTGGGAAAGGGCAGTGTGGAGTGCAATAGAGATTGCGTCATATGTGGATCTGTTGGGGTGGTATGCAAATTGGAGTGAGTCTAGGGTTTCTGGGATAATGGTGTTCTTGGGCACAGGGACTATGGTGGTCTGCTTGAAACATGTTGGTATTACAGACTCGCTAAGGGCAGGTTGAAAATGTCAGTGAAGACACTTGCCAGTTGTTCAGTGCATGCTCGGAGTACACGACGTCCTGGTAATCCGTCTGGCCCTGCTGCCTTGTGAATGTTGACCTGTTTAAAGGTTTTACTCACATCAGCTATGGAGAGTGTGATCACACAGTCGTCCAGAACAGCTGGTGCTCTTTAGTGTTGCTTGCCTCGAAGCGAGCATAGAAGTAATTTAGCTCGTATGGTAGGCTTGTGTCACTGGGCAGCTCGCGGCTGTGCTTCCCTTTGTAGTCCGTAATAGTTTGCAAGCCCTGCCACATCCGACGAGCGTCGGAGCTGGTGTAGTACGATTCAATCTTAGTCGTGGGTTGACGCTTTGCCTGTTTGATGGTTCATCTGAGGGCATAGCGGGATTTCTTATAAGCGTTCGGTTTAGAGTCCAGCTCTTTGAAAGCGGCAGTTCTACCATTTAGCTCAGTTCCGATTTTGCTTGTAATCCATGGCTTCTGATTGGGGTATGTACATACGGTCTCTGTAGGGACGACGTCATCGGTGCACTTATTGATGAAGCCAGTGACAGATTTGGTGTATTCCTCAATGCCATCTTTACTCCACACACAGAGAGCATATTCCAGTCCTGTAGCTTAGCATCTGCGTCATCTGACATCTCCCGTATCGAGCTAGTCAGTGGTCCTTCCTGCTTTATTTTTTGCTTGTAAGCAGGAATCCGGAGGATAGAGTTATGGTCAGATTTGCCAAATGGAGGGCGAGGGAGAGCTTTGTACGCGTCTCTGTGTGTGGAGTAAAGCTAGTCTAGAGTTTTTTTTCTCTGGTTGCACATGTGAAATGCTGGTAGAAATAAGGTAAACCGGATTTAAGTTTCCCTGCATTAAAGTCCTCGGCCACTAGGAGCGTCGCCTCTGGATGAGCATTTTATTGTTTGCTTACGGCCTTATACAGCTCATTGACTGACTGTTTGCTTACGGCCACATACAGCTCATTGAGTGACTGACTGTTTGCTTACGGCCACATACAGCTCATTGACTGACTGTTTGCTTACGGCCACATACAGCTCATTGAGTGACTGACTGTTTGCTTACCCACATACAGCCTGATTGAGTTGACTGTTTGCTTATGGCCACATACAAGCTCATTGACTGACTGTTTGCTTACGGCCACATACAGCTCATTGACTGACTGTTTGCTTACGCCACATACAGCTCGTTGACTGCGGTCTTATGCAGCATTGGTTTGTGGTGGTAAATAGCACAGCTATGAAAAATACAGATGAAAACTCTCTTGGGAAATAATGTGGTCTGCAGTTTATCATGAGATACTCTACCTCAGGCGAGCAAAACCTTGAGACTTCCTCAATATTAGATTTCGCGCACCAGCTGTTATTGATGATGATGTAATGCGGACCAATTGTTGATATTAGGCTGTTGTACTTCAGTGTGCTATCAACTCATTGGATCAAAATCTTATTCTAATCTATTGGGATTGGTCATTGTTAATTCTTAGGGATCAAATCCCTTTAGCGGGATCGATTCGACAACATCCGCTGAAATGGCAGAGCGCGAAATTCAAAAATATTTTTCCGAAATATTTTACTTTCATACATTCACAAGTGCAATACACCAAATTAAAGCTTAACTTCTTGTTAATCTAGGCTTTGTGTCTGATTTCAAAAAGGCTTTACAGTGAAAATACACCATTCGATTATGTTAGGCCAGCGCCTACATACATACAGCCATTTTCCAGCCAAAGAGAGGAGTCACAAAAAGCAGAAATAGAGATAAAATTATTCACCAACCTTTGATGATCTTCATCAGATGGCACTCATAGGACGTTATGTTACACAATACATGTATGATTTGTTCGATAAAGTTTACATTTATATCCAAAAATCTTAGTTTACATTGGCGCGTTATGTTCAGTAATGTTGTGCCTCGAAAACATCCGGCGAATTTGCAGAGAGCCACATCAATTTACAAAAATACTCATCATAAACTTTGATAAAAGATAGAAGTGTTATGCATAGAATTAAAGATATACTTCTCCTTAATACAACCGCTGTGTCAGATTTCAAAAAAGCTTTACGGAAAAAGCACACCATGCAATAATCTGAGTACAGCGCTAAGCCACAAAAACAAGCCATACAGATACCCGCCATGTTGTGGAGTCAGTAAAAGTCAGAAAGAGCGTTAGAAATATTCACTTACCTTTGATGATCTTCATCAGAATGCATTCCCAGTTCCACAATAAATGTTTGTTTTGTTCGATAAAGTTAATCTTTATGTCCAAATACCTCCTTTTTGTTAGCGCGTTTAGTTCACCAATTGAAATTCACAAGGTGCGGGCAAGTCCAGACGAAAGTCCAGACGAAAAGTCAAAAAAGTTCTATTACAGTTCGTTGAAACATGTCAAACGATGTATAGAATCAATCTTTAGGATGTTTTTATCATAAATCTTCAATAATATTCCAACCGGACAATTCCTTTGTCTTTAGAAATGAAAAGGAACGTAGCTCGCGCTCACGGCTGCGTGCAAGACCCCTTAGTCAAACAGCTCTTATTCGCTCCCCCTTCACAGTAAAAGCCTGAAACAAGGTTATAAAGACTGTTGACATCTAGTGGAAGCCTTAGGAAGTGCAATACGACCCCATTTACACTGTATATTCGAAAGGCAATGACTTGAAAAACTACAAACCTCAGATTTCCCACTTCCTGGTTGGATTTTTCTCAGGTTCTCACCTGCCATATGAGTTCTGTTATACTCACAGACATCATTCAAACAGTTTTAGAAACTTCAGAGTGTTTTCTATCCAAATCTACTAATATTATGCATATATTAGCTTCTGGGCCTGAGTAGCAGGCAGTTTACTCTGGGCACGCTTTTCATCCGAACGTGAAAATGCTGCCCCCTATCCCAAACAGGTTAATGCATTCCCTCTAGAGGGGGTGTTAAAATGAATTCCATTCCTAAAATGGCAATACCGTCCCAAATGGCACCCTTTCCCCACATAGTGCACTACTTTTGACCAGAGCCCATAGGGCTCTTCATTTAAAGAAGTGCACTATATAGGGCAGGGGTGTCAAACTCATTCCACGGAGGGCTGAGTGTCTGCRGGTTTTTGGTTTTTCCTTTCAATCAAGACCTAGACAACCAGGTGAGGGGAGTTCCTTACTAATTRGTAACCTCAATTCATCAATCAAGTACAAGGATGGATCACAAACCCGCAGACACTCGGCCCTCCGGACCTCAGGAGACATCCCAAATACCAGACCACATGAAGACAACACAATCACCACCCAGTAAGAGACGACTCCTGTACTGAACTCTAACCTTTGAACATTAGCGTGACTGTCCAATAGACGTACATTTTAGTAGACAACTTATTCAGAGCAATTAGGGTCAAGTGCCTTGCTCAAGGGCACAAACATATTTTTTACCTAGTCGGCTCAGGGATTCAAACCAGCGATCTTTCGCCACCAATCAATGAATGAGGGAAGCTACTCAGACTTTTTGAATCAATGACCACTGTGCACGATACAGCTACTGTAGCTGTCTCTAAGCATGTGTGTGATTGGTGGATGTATTACTAAACAGTCCCTGATTGGTTGATATCTGTCACTATTAGATGAATCTAAGAACAGCTGTCTATCTCAGCAGGAGACTAGGTCTGCGTCCCAAATGGGACCAACTTTCTTATACAGTGCACTGCTTTTAACCAGAGAGTTGTCCAGGAGTCTGTTTTGGTCAAAGAACACCCAGTTAACGGCAAGAGTACTCTGTCTCCCTCAGGAATAAGACAAGTATCTAAATATACTACGATAAAGGTTAACWAAAAAAAGCGTTTAACAACTTCATATTGATCCAGTCCAGTTTGAATGACATTCAAAGTCAAGTGTTTTGGACCAGAATGGAACTCTACCTTGGAGACTCTCTCCATAAAAAACAACACTAGACAGCACCATTTTCTTGTTATTTTAATTTAGGGATAGCCAGGGGCACACTAACACTCAAACATCATTTAAAAACTAAGCGTGTGTGTTTAGTGAATCCGCCAGATCAGAGGCAGTAGGGATGACCAGGGATGTTCTCTGTTTAGTGAATCCGCCAGATCAGAGGCAGTAGGGATGACCANCCGCCAGATCAGAGGCAGTAGGGATGACCAGGGATGTTCTCTGTTTAGTGAATCCGCCAGATCAGAGGCAGTAGGGATGACCAGGGATGTTCTCTTGATAAGTGCATGAATGGACCATTTTCCTGTCCTGCTAAGCATTCAAAATGTAACGAGTACTTTTGGGTGTCAGGGGAAATGTATGGAGTAAAAAGTACATAATTTTATTTAGGAATGTAGTGGAGTAAAAGTAAGTTATCAAAAATATAAATATTAAAGTACAGATACCGCAAAAAATCTTATGGATATTAGGCCGTGTGTAACAGCATAGATTACACCGTAAAGATCTCTAATTCTTACTGGAGAATAGAAAGAGTATGTCTTGACATTTAAAGAGAATGAGCTTGAAAGGGCAGAAGAAAGTAAAAGGTTTAGAGAGAGAAGAGGGAGGCTTTTCCACCTGTCAGGTCTCTGAGCGAGACATGTTCAGACAGACACGACATTCACAAAGGAATAAATAAAATCACACACGAGGA
>NC_036870.1:31580252-31585354 GCF_002910315.2 Salvelinus sp. IW2-2015
ACACAGGCAATATGACAAACACACACATAGACAGATTGACACACAAAAAAGGCAGATACATGCACACATGCACGCAGACACACGCACATAGACAGAGTTGTCAGATTGGATGAGAAAGGGACTCAGGGACTCACAGCAGGAGGGATGTCAGGGGAGGGGAGGATGGGTGAAAGGAAGAGAGGGACAGAGAGAGAAAGAGAAAAGATGTCAGGGCATGGATGAGAATACAGAATCAGATAGAGATAGAGATAGAGATAGAGATAGAGATAGAGATAGAGATAGAGATAAGAGATAGAGATAGAGAGAGAAGAGAGAGAGAGAGAGAGAGAGAGAGAGAGAGAGAGAGAGAGAGAGAGAGAGAGAGATAGATAGAGATAGAGAGAGAGAGAGGCCCAGTTGCCAGGACCACATATACAAATTCCATCTAGACACCGTTGCCCTAGAGCACACAAAAAAACTATACATTCGGCCTAAACATCAGCGCCACAGGTAACTTCCACAAAGCTGTGAACGAGCTGAGAGACAAGGAAAGGGCCTTATATGCCATCAAAAGGAACATAAAATTCCGACATACAATTAGGATCTGGATAAAAATACTTGAATCAGTTATAGAACCCATTGCCTCTTATGGTTGTGAGGTCTGGGGTCCACTCACCAACAAGAATTCACAACATGGGACAAAACACCAAATGTGAGACTCTGCATGCAGAATTCTTGCACAAAACTATCCTTTGTGTTCAACGTAAAAACAACCAAATAATGCAGAGCAGAATTTTAGGCCGATACCCGCTACTTATCAACACTCCAGAAAAGAGCCCGTTAAATCTACAACCACCCAAAGAGGAGCGATTCCCAAACACTTTTCCATAACAAAGGCATCACCTACAGAGAGATGAACCTGGAGAAGAGTCCTAAGTTAAAAAACTGAGTCCCTGAGTGGCTGGCTGTTCACAAGACACAACTACCGACAGAGCCCCAGGGCAGCGACCGCAGCCCCCACCCACCACCCACATTAGTACCAGGCATTACTTGAAATGTTTGTTGATGGAGAGAGAGACAAGTAACGAGTCAGCTGTTCTGTAGTATCTGCTTGAGCAAGGTGTTGGGATCACGTAATGAGATATTCGTACAGAGAGAAGACACCACCTTTTGATATGACAGGAGACTGGAGTTGGTAGTATGAGCTGCGTGTAAGGCGGTTTATTGATGGATTCTCGATGTTCTTCTATAGTAATGACGAAGAAGAGTGTTACATTCTATATCTATGCTTTCTTTTGGCAGTTATACCTCCTACCCTTGATCTCATTCTAAATACGTTTGTTGTGTACTGGGACGCAAGACTTAACTGTGGGGAGGGGACGGGGGGGAGAGGGGGGGCGGCGGGGTGGGGGCTCGTCCGCGCCGGTGGGTCTCAGCACCTCATCGTGTACACCGAATTCCCTAGTAGGTGAAAGGGCTATCACGTTTCTGACCTTGCCGTCTATAATGTGGTTGATTATGAAAGTTGTGTGTCACACGAAAGGCGGCAGTAGCGCCGTGCGGGTTGGTGGGCGCCCAGGCCACCCGCTCTAGCACGATACATAGAGGCTATTGTTGCATACCCAACAATGCCTTTCACTCATAATGAGGTGGAAACTGACCTTGGCACTCCTCCAGTCCCATCTTGCCCATAAATGTATGACCTAATATGTAGAGTATCCCACATGACAATTTAATTATTTCCCCTATCCACGAATTGAAACAACGAGAGGAGGGGGGGGGGAGGCAGGGGAGTGGGTGAGGGCGTGAATGTGGGGGGGTGGAGGAGAGAGCGGCTAGAGTTCCATTGTTAGAATAACCCTCTCCACTATTGTACTAGGGTTATTCCGATCCAATCGTACCCTACTATTTGGTGTGCCATCCTTAATTTGGCAGCAATGAGTTTGTGATCTTGTTGCCTATACGATGAGAGAAGGGTCCTAATACAGTGAACTAACATCACACTCCTCATTATATAAGATTTATACACACCCGGCGAGGTAAGTTAATGATAATTTTTTAGTATGTGGTTTTTGTCGTTTTTTTGTACTTTACTATTTGCACAATAGTATGAAGATTTATGATATGTGGAATTATGGTTCTTTGGAGAGAGGTGTGGTGTGAATGTGAATGGTGTTAGCTGTTCTATAGTTTGGTATAATGTTGGGTGGGTGGGTGGTGGAGAGGGAGGAGGAGGGGAGGGGGGTATATCACTATTAATTAGTTTATTAGTTTCTTCATGTTAGACGTGTTTCACGTGATTTGACATTGTAAATCATATTGTCCGTGACATATATTTCCTTTGATATTTTTGAAATTAAGTGTTTAGAGTAGTAGAGAAGAGATGAGTTATAGGTATTGCGTTCGTCGTCAGTGAATTTATATTCTCAGTTATCATTCATAGTTAGGGCTGGGTGTGATAGATCTGGCCGTCAGGATTTCCTGGTTGTGTGTGCCTGGAGGTGACGGGAGGCAGTATTTGAGCAGTGATGTGGCACTGCGTCGAGAGGAGTGGTGGACCGGGTGCACCACTCATATATTCGAAAATTATTATATTCTGACTTAACTTTGGGGATGAGATAATCGAAGCCCCTGCAACTTGCTTGATATGGCTGACAGTCTATTGGTCATATTAAACCGTATACCCTCCCGGTTTCTCGGCGCGTTTGGTCCCCCTTGCTCAGATTCATAATCTAAAGGAGGGTCTCACAAAGTTCTTGTTATATTATTTTTTGTTATAATTAATGTGCATACTTCTCGTTTGGCAGTAGAAGGGTGTAATTCAACGCTCTGTCCCCGTTTGGTACGTATTTATACAACATTAAGCAGCATATTGAAATGCAATATCATTAATGGAATTACTAATCTTTTTTCATTGTCATGCATATAGAATTATCTGTGTTTATTTCATAATGGTCAGCGTGGTATGGAAAATATGCATTACACATGGGTTCAATTTTCAGGCATAGAGAGAGAGAGAGAGAGAGAGAGAGAGAGAGAGGCCCAGTTGCCAGGACCACATATACAAATTCCATCTAGACACCGTTGCCCTAGAGCACACAAAAAAACTATACATACCTCGGCCTAAACATCAGCGCCACAGGTAACTTCCACAAAGCTGTGAACGAGCTGAGAGACAAGGAAAGGGCCTTATATGCCATCAAAAGGAACATAAAATTCGACATACCAATTAGGATCTGGATAAAAATACTTGAATCAGTTATAGAACCCATTGYCCYTTATGGTTGTGAGGTCTGGGGTCCACTCACCAACCAAGAAYTCACAAMATGGGACAAACACCAAATTGAGAYTCTGCATGCAGAATTCTGCAAAACTATCCTTTGTGTTCAACGTAAAACACCAAATAATGCAGAGCAGAATTAGGCCGATACCCGCTACTTATCAACATCCAGAAAAGAGCCGTTAAATTCTACAACCACCCAAAAGGAAGCGATTCCCAAACCTTCCATAACAAAGCCATCACCTACAGAGAGATGAACCTGGAGAAGAGTCCCCTAAGTAAAACTGGTCCTGGGGCTCTGTTCACAAACACAAACCACAGAGCCCCAGGACAGCAACACAATTAGACCCAACCAAATCATGAGAAAACAAAAAGATAATTACTTGACGTATTGGAAAGAATAAACAACAAAAAACTGAGCAAACTAGGATGCTATTTGGCCCTAAACAGAGAGTACACAGTGGCAGAATACCTGACCACTGTGACTGAACCAAACTTAAGGAAAGCTTTGACTATGTACAGATTCAGTGAGTATAGCCTTGCTATTGAGAAAGGCCACCGTAGGCAGACCTGGCTCTCAAGAGAAGACAGGCTATGTGCACACTGCCCACAAAATGAGGTGGAAACTGAGCTGCACTTCCTAAMCTCCTGCCAAATGTATGACCATATAAGATACACATATTTCCCTCAGATTACACAGACCCACAAAGAATTTGAAAACCTAACCCAATTTTGATAAACTCCCATATGTACTGGGTGAAATACCACAGTGTGCCATCACAGCAGCAAGATTTGTGACCTGTTGCCACAAGAAAAGGTCAAACAGTGAAGAACAAACACCATTATAAATACAACCCATAGTTATGTTTATTTATTTTCCTTTTTGTACTTTAACTATTTGCACATAGTATGACATTTGAAATGTAATTATTCTTTTGGAACTTTTGTGAATGTAATGTTTACTGTTCATATTTTATTGTTTATTTCACTTTTGTTTATTATCTATTTCACTTGATTTGACAATGTAAACATATGTCCCGTGACAATAAATCCCTTGAATTGAAAAGGTAGAGATAGAGAAGAGAGAGAGGTATTGAGCAGGATATACTCAGTTACATTACACTATATAGGGCTGGTATATCTGGCCCAGATTAGGCCTGGTCCTGGGACAAATCATTCTCATTGGCCATAATATAAAATATTATAAACTGGGTGGTTCGAGCCCTGAATGCTGATTGGCTGACAGCTATGGTATATCAGACCGTATACCTCCTCGGGCGTTATTGCTTAACATTGTAATATACTCTGGTAGAATAAACACTGCCACCACAATGAGATAAAATACATTTTAATAAATTACTTCTTTTTTTCATTGTCATCATATGAATATCGTGTTATTTCAAGGCAGCGTGGTGAAATAATGCACCATGGGTCAAAGGCAGTGAAATAACTGTCATCTCAGTATATAAACACACTAGCTATAAAAACATTAGCTATATGAAATATTGCTACTCTTGTTTGTAGTTCAGTCTCTCGGCTATATGTCTTTGTTTCATCCTTGGAAAAGTACAAAAAAAGTAAAAAAGTTATACCTGTAAGCATCATATACCGTATAATACAATAAAACATCGAACTGCCAATGACAAATCCTAAGCCTTTTGCCTTAGCTTGCTGCCGTAAAAAGTTAATTGGTTTTCATCCAATCAGCTGAAGTTCCAAGAACCTGAAATTACAGCAGACAATACCAACATCTCTGGCCTGAACCACAGACATTAGAGGGGTGACCATCTCTGGCCTGAACCACAGACATTAGAGGGGTGACCATCTCTGGCCTGAACCACAG